>NW_006239100.1:615143-647575 GCF_000226075.1 Solanum tuberosum | reverse complement strand
ATCCAAAGATCAGCCCTATACAACAATATATCCTCAAAAGAATTTGCTAGGGAAAAGACCAAAATGCCCTTAATGATTCCCGGACGGATTTCCTTGTCAACTGCCCAACTTTCAAAGGGTCATAACTCGCTCATACGAACTCGGAATTGAGCAAACTCGGCGGAGTTGGAAAGATAATTCCACAAGCTTTACAACCATAACTGGAACTACTTCTAACTCATCCTGATCTGGAAGTTATGACTGCTCAAAGTTGGCCAAAAATCATTGATTTCCATACTTAGCCAAATTTTCCAGATTTTCAAATCCTTTCCAAAAAAATGAAAATTTTCAAATTCTAAGCCTCTTCTTAGCTATTTCAAATTGTCGGATGTTACAAGACGTAACCAGTGTTGGTTCATAGATAGTGGATTCTCAAAGCACGTGACTGGGAAAACTGAAAACTTCCTCTCTCTCTCAAGGCACTTCAAGGTGGAGGTGTCTCTTTTGACGATGGCAAGAACGAGTTTATTCTTCGTGTATGCATGTTTTCAAAGTCTGTGGAACACACCATTGAGGATGTGTACTATGCCAATTGTTGAAGTACAATTTTTCGAGTGTTATACAATTTTTTGATGAACGAAATGAAGTTAAGTTCTTATAAGATAAATGTGTGTCACAAATTTGGTCTCTCGAGTGATGATTTTGAAAGGAAAAAAGATGCAAGAACACATATATTGCTGACCTAAACACTGCTCATAGTAAAAGTCTCACTTGCCTTAGTGCTCAAGGTGAGAATACTGATCAATGACTCAGGAGACTTGGCCATGTGAGGGTTTCTCTACTGAACAAACTTGTGTTAAGGGACCAGGTACGTGGTGTGCCCAAAATAAAATTTAAAGATGATAAAGTTTGTGATGCTTGTGTTCAAGAGAAGCAGATCAGACCATCCTTCAAGTGGAATAAGCAAGCTTTTAATCTTCCAAAGAACTTTCAGACTGAAGTGGTGAATACTACATGTTCGGTGACCAAAATAATGATGTTGAGAAGTTTGATCTCAATGATGTTGAAAGAGTATTTGTGGGATATTCTTCCTCCAGCAAGGCTTATCGAGTGTATAAAAAGAAAAATTGTGCATTGAAGAAAGTGTTCATATGATTTTTGATAAGTCTGGAAGAACTGAGAAGTTGCAAAACAAAGAAGAGTCTACGATGGAAGAGCTACTTCAGATTCAGAGAGATGGTCTAAATAGTGAGCTTGTTGAAGTATATTATCTTTACGAATCCATAAATCCCAAAGAAGCTGATGCAAATAATAAACCTGATGAGGGACCTGGTTCGGTAGACAAATGTTGAACAAAGATGATGAAGTTTAAACTGATAATGCAAATTCTGAAGGTGAGTAGAAAGAAGCTAATCAAAGCATTCGTTTGAAAAAAGCAAAGCATGACACTTATTTCCCCAACAAGCTGATTGGTTATCCAAGTTACTCTTCAACAATGTCTTCAAAATAGAGTTTGCCACACTTATGAGTAGTGAGTTCTAAATGAGAATGATGGATATTTCTTCTTAGAGCTGCAGATCAAGCAAACCTCTGAAGGTACCCTCGTTTGTCAAGAAAAGTACATCAAGGAGCTTCTCAAAAGGCTTAAAATACTTGAAGTCAAGACAATGTTAAAAGGAGGTCATGTTATCATTAAGTTTAGCAAAATGAAAGATCAAGTGGCTGACATCTTTACCAAAGTTCCAAGCAAGGAACATTTTTTCAAGAACAGGTATACACTCATAATGACTTAGCTAAAGGGAAGAAGATAACACAGTGTGATCAGGGCAATTGATTTCTGAACAAAGAGAGGGACATGGTTCCAGCTATGAAAAGCTACTGAAGAAGTTAATATTATGGATGTCAAGACAATTGATACTTCGATGGGCACTAACTTAAAGTAGGATGCTGATGGACCTAGTTCAGAGATTACATACCTGTCGAAAGGAATCACATTTGAAGACTGCTAGAGAATCTTGAGACAATTGAAGAAGACATGAGACTTGGTTCTATTTTGTCTATCAGGAGACTTTTTGATTTGGAGGAATATGTGATGCTGATTATGCTGGGTATCAAGTTAATCGAAAGAGTACCTCAGGAAGTAATTATTTTTTGCGCTCATCTCTCATTTCATGTGGAACTAAAAAGGCAAGATTTTGTTTCTCTTTCAACAATTGAGGCAAGGTATATAGAAGATGCAGATTGGTGTGCTCAACTCATGTGGATCATACAACAGCTTGAAGTTCCTAGAGTGGTTACTCATACTATCCATCTCTTGTTTGATATGACGAGTGCTCTCACTATAGCTAAGAACTTAGTCCACCATAAAAGAACTAAGAATATTGATGTGAGACATCACTTTCTGAGGGATCATGTTGAGAAAGGAAATATCAGCTTCTAATTCTGTAAGACCAAGGATCAAATCGTTGCTATCTTCACAAAAGCTCTGACGAGGGACCTGGTCGAGATAAACAAATTGAAATTGGGGATGCTTAAACTTAATTGAATAGATACTGCCTGAAGCAATCAACCCTCTCATGACTATGCAAAGGGAGTAGGTATCCTTGTTTTTCAATTATGTATTTTTAGCAAATTCAGTCTCATACCTTTTGTAGGTATACACACATGGAAAAAGGGCTGAAGGAAAAACAAGGTTAGGACAAATCTAGGCAATCACATTCAAACTACAAAGAAGGACCTAGTCCATTCTCGAAGGTTAGAATCTAAACATTGCATTCTGAATTATGAATGAGAACCGTTGCAATTGCCACATGTCTATCATTCATGTATCTGATCGTTGTCCCATCATTTGAATACCAAGATGATACTTCCTTTCACATGATACACCCTTTCACTTCCTTTATACTCTACATTTCTTTCCACCTCCGCAGAAAATTCAAACCCCCTTCCAAAAATAAAAAAATTTCAAAACCCTCTTTTCTCCTCTTTCAAAAACACTTCAAATGTTTAAAGTCTTTCTTCCTACTGGAGAATTTTCCGATGAATAAATTTTTAAGTGTGAAGAGGGACCAGGTCCAGCAAGAAAAAAGAAGAAGGTGGAAAAGATGACGTTAAAAAAGGAAAGAGTTGATATTCCGAGAACACAAAGTATGTTGAATAGGAGGATGACTGACGTAAAAAAAATATTGAAAAAATAAATTTTGAAATGGTTCCTCTACTATTGATCTACTCATCTCGGAGGTCTTAAGTAAGTTTGAGTTTACCAATCTTTCTGTCATGAGAAACTCAAATTGCGTTGGAAAGCTATGACAGTTGCTCTTGCTAACACGGATACTAAAATAGTTTGTTTGAAGGCTTAGCTTCTGGAATCACAATCAGAGGGACCAGGTTGAAAAGAACTTGAAGCCCTAAAAGGTTCAACATGAAGCCTTGACAACAAAGAATGTTGAACTTCACGAGAGGTTTCTAAAAATACCATGCTAAGGGATATGCTCTACTAATCCTATTCCTTCAATCCCTTGCTCCTAAGACATCCCCTCTCCTCCTAAACTTCAGTCCCAGTCCTCGTTCCTCTTTTTCTATCGAAACTTAGTGGGTATTGTCCTTGTTCTCATTCGTAATAATGTTTGCAATGCTTTGATTGCTAATCTTTTAATTATGAATGAAAAATTCCTTGTGTCAACTTGTCTCGTTACTTTATACATTTTTACTCATACTTAGTGTTACCCAAGTGGCCATGAATTTGCTTGAACTGCATTTCTGTCAACTTGGTTTACTGCTTTCACCCTTTTTTATGATGTCAAAAGGGAGAAAATTGTTAAGGTATGAGATCAATGTTAGCTACTTGAAGAGGACATGGTCATGTTGAATGTTAGATACTTGAATAGGACATGATCATGTTGCTGACAAGGGGAATCAATGTATGAGATTAATGTAGCTACTTGAAGAGGACATGGTCATGTTGTTGATAGGGGGAATCAATGCTAGTTACTTGAAGAGTACATGGTCATAGGGGGAAGAAGAATAAGAAGTCAAGTTTGTCATCATCAAAAAGGGGGAAAATGTTATTTTATTGATGATGTGAAGTTTTCATGATCTAACAAACTTCGGGAATGATGGAAAAAAGGGGACCAAACTAGTTACCTGAAGACTCGTGCTGATAGGGGGAACTAGTGAAAGGGGGAAGAAGAAGAAGCCAAGTTTGTCATCATCAAAAAGGGGGGAAATGCTATTTTATTGATAATGTGAAGTTTTGATGATTTAACTAACTTCGGGAATGATGAAAAAGGGGACCAATCCAATTACCATGCTGATAGGGAGAACTGGTGAAAGGGGGGAGAAGGCGAATAAGTTTGTTATCGTTAAAAAGGGGGAAATGCTATTTTGGAGCTGATGTTAAGTTTTGATGATTTAACAAACTTAGGGATCTAACAAGGGACCAGATCTAAGAAAATGTCTTCTAGTATTGGGACTGACGATAGGGGAAATGAATGAATAAACTCAGCGTAAGGAATATTTGTGTGTCATCATCAAAAAGGGGGAAAATGTTATATTCTAGGTGTTTTGATGATCCTCATAAATGCAGGGACCCGGTCCCTGGAAGAGTGCTTTAGTCTAGATTCAAAGTGGTGTACAGTTGTAAAGCTATCTTTACAGATGTCTTGTCAGGTTGGTTGGTGAAATGTGCAGCGTACTTCACCAATAGGAAAGAGGAATGAAGTTATTTGTTTTTTTTATTATTTTAACGACCCTTGTGGGGGTCAGGGGCTGAGCAACACCCCTAGGCCTTATCATAGATAAACAAGGCAAAATACAGGGAGGGGGGCATAGACCTTACCTCCATCCTATGGTGGTTCAAGAGTTGGTAGCCTACTAAGGTTCTCCAACTCTTCCCCATACCAGAAATGAAGCATATCATCTAAGTACCTATGTTAGAGGACTCTTCTCGATACAGAGAATGTAGGAAAGCATAAATGAGAGAGACTCTTCCTTTACAAGAAAAAGAAAATCTCTTCATAAAAGCTATAACTTAAAAAAAGATAGCCTGTGTAGATGACTGATAGATACAACAATAAACAAACAACATTTTTCATTCAAAAAGAGAGAGAGCTAGCATGTCTTTTTCAAGAACTTAAGCATCAAAGAACAAAGCAAGGGACCTAGTCACAGAAAGACTGCGTATGTGAAAAGGACGAAAAGACAGCTGTCAAAAAGCTGCCAACTCTGATGTGGTTGGTGCACAACTTTTCAGAATAGCAGGCTCTCAGCTAATGGCCTCGTCCCAAGGGTTTTTGTCCATTTTTTTAATAGTCTCTTCTCAAAACACAAACCCAAATTTTGGCAAACAAAGTTGTGAATTTTTGAGAATTCATAAGGTCAAAAAGAAAAGTCCATCTTCTAGGAAGAACACTGCTCATGCTCAACAAAGGGACATGATAGAGTGTTGAAGCGTCTTTGTTGTATTTTTAGCTTTGTACCTTATGTGCTTAAATTGTAAACATATTCCTAAGCTATAAAGGAAATAGATCTTTGTTAAATTCAAGAGAAATGTCTAAACCAATTAGAGTTGATTGATTTAGTGGGTAACATTGTTGTTACTTAGTTGAAATCTAAATCATCTAGAGTTAGGTGGTTTGGTGGGCAACATTGTTGTTGCTTAGTTGAAGTCTAAATCATATAGAGGTAGGTGGTTTAGTGGGCAACATTGTTTTTTCTTAGTTGAATTCTAAATCATCAAGAGTTAGGTGGTTTAGTGGTCAACAGAGTTGTTGCATAGTGGAAGTGTAAATCATCTAGAGTCGGATGGTTTAGTGAGATATAAAGTTATTTCTTAGTTATTTCTTTGTAGTAGAGTTTCTAAATTGAGGGGTAAGGGATTTAGAGATAAATTCTTAGGTTACAAGAGTCTGTAATCTGAATCATTGCTCTGTTTGAGTGAAATGGAGTTTGGGTTGAAATCTTGTGAGTACAGGTCATGGTTTTCACCGCCCTTGAGCAAGGGGGTTTCCACATAAAATCCTTGTGTCTGATTTACTTTAAGCTAATTGTTTTTCACACTTTTATTTCAGTTACTGCTCTTGCTGAGTCAAGAGACCTGGTCTGTTGACTGATAGTGGACGCATACATTCCAACAGATTTCATTGCAGAGGAAAAAAGTCTTATTTTTCTCTTGATCTATACCAGAGCTCAAACCTGAGGGTAATTTTTCATCCATAGTCAAAAGTTGAGGGCTGAATTTGGACATGCTTTTCCTCGAAGAATTTTAGATGTGTAGAATGTGTATTTAGACTCCATCAAATTCACGTTGGAGCTACGTTAATGGTGAGGGCAAAACATTGTTTTAATATTGGTGACAAAAGAGAGGTAGTAAATATGGTAAAGCACAACATGTCAGTCATTTTAATAAGGAAACCATAAATTTCTAACCCAGCAATTCAATCATAATAACAAACTCAACATTGCAACACAGATATAAAAACTTGCATTTCTTTATAAATAATGTCGATCAACTATACAATTTTTTTTATTAAACTAATAAGGGGCTGCATGTGAGATCATCTTCGTCAAACGTTTCCTACATACCCCAAAAGAAATCCTAAAGAGGGATCAAGCCCATACATACTTCTATATATATTTACAAATCAATTTTTATTATGTATCTATATATTGTCAATATCCAACATCCTTCCTCAAGTTTCATTCTCTACTTCCTCCAGATCTGGCAATTGCCTCATGAATTTATGATTGTCGATCTTGAATGTTATCTTCTAGATTGTTTTGTGTAGAAGGGGCTTTGGATTATAGGCAAATGCCACGAGAATTTATGATTGCCAATCTTGAATGTTACCTTCTGGATTGGTTTGTGTAGAATAGACATTGAATCACTTTTCCTTTTCCTTTTGTTGGATACTTTGGATGAATTTTGCAGAAAAGTATGGTTCAACAACATGTCTGCAGTCCAACACGTGATGGTATTCTTCAGAAACCATTTTTCCAGAAAATCTTGAGCCTCATTTGACAACTTTGAATTCTGAAACTTTGGTTCCTCAAAGTCGATTTTGTTCAACACATCATCACCATATGCGTCAGCCCACATCGGTGTCCCCATAATCAGCTCATAGACAGTGCAGCTAAGAGCCCAAATATCAACTTGTGGGGTATACTCAGTGTTAATCACGGATTCTAGTGCCATATACCTTTCTATTCCCTGGTAAGTCCCTTTTTTAGGTTCATGCCCTATTCCAATGTCACAGAAAGCCCAAAATTAGCGATCTTGGCAATTTTGTCCCTGCCGACAAGAAGAATATTGCTAGGCTTAATGTCGCAGTGAATCATTCCATTGTTGTGAATCCAACTGAGCCCTAAAAGAACATTCTTCGTGTGTTTCTTAACTTCAACTTTCGGCAGTGAATTGCAATTCCAAAGACGATCGACAAGGCTTCCTCCAAAAGCATACTCGAGCAATAAGTTTTAAAGATTGATATTATCTTTGAAAGAGACATTAGCTTCGAAACAGTGAATAATGTAAGGAGAATGTTCGAACATTCAGAGAATTTAGACTTCTTCTTTCAACAATTGAGAATCACTGAAGTTGCAAGATCTGAGGGAAATGAGAGAGGGAAGAGTAACACCACAAAATAGTGCATTGGATGTAGAAGCTAATGAGACAACACCGAAACTACCTTGTCCAAGAGTTGTGCCTCTCTTCCACAATAATTCTGCCATTGGATGTGTAATGTGTTGGTAGTATACTATAGTAATGAGAGTACTTTATAGATTTGGGTTAAATCTTTCTTTTCCATTCCCTTTCTTATACCAAAATGGATTCTCATAGTTGCTTAAACGATGAAAATCCTCACACCGCCAGAAAAAAAAATGATTACAGCAATTTGGATCAATTATTTTTCCTATTTTTTTTACCTTCTAGTGCAAGTTGATAGGCAATGAAATGAGATAATTTAGATAAGTTTTGAGTGTAAATTTTGCAATTATTGGTCTACTTTTCATGTGTGTAGGGTTGTTAATTCAAGTATTGAACATGATTAGTGAAAAAAGACCAACAAGAATGCTAAAGGATGAAAAAAGTAAAAAAAGATATTTGTAACTGATGTCTGTCCGCGTGCTGGTCGCACGCTCTGGCTCTCAACGGCGTGCCCGCGTGGTGGGTTTTTGAAGCTACTACCTCTCCGCATGCTGGTCACGCACTTGGGTTTCCAGCGGTGCGCCTGAGCTGCATGGAGGCGTGAACTCATTAAAGGAAGGTTGTTTTTGGAATTTCCAGTGAAACATATGATGTTGGAGCTTTCCCCAAGTCGAGAGATGGATAAAAAGATAAAAAATGAAATGCTAAGTTACGAAGAAGAGGAGGTGGAACACTACTTGAATCCAAAACGGAAGTTGGGATACAAAGTTTGATTGTTATGTCTTCATTTTCATCTTTGTTCTTAGTAAACTTATTCTCATCCATGGAGTAGATTCTTAGAGGGTATTTGAAAAACATATTGTATTGATGAATTTATTGGAATTTTGATTTTCATTCTTATGCTTAAACTTGTTATGGGAATTTGAATTAAATTGCAACCTTGTTCATTATTTTATTTAATCGAAAGAGGAATATCTTGGTGAATATTGTTGCATAGTTTTGTTGGATTGAATCAATATATTTTCTCTAAAGTAATCGAAGGAGCTTGCTGATGATTATTGATTAAATATCAAGGAAAAATAGTCAAAGGACGTTACTTCCTTAAGAACAATCATTAACCTGTTTTGCATAGTAGAATCACTGGGTATAATTAGTTTATTCTTTAACTTGAGATTTACTCGGAAGAAAAATCTAAGGCTTAAGGATACTCTAATAAGCTATCGAATTTGAGAGAATCGATAGAAATTTAGATGTGATAAATGAATTTAATCAAATCCCAACTATCATTATGCACTTGTTTAGTCTTGTACCCTATCTTTTAGTATTTATATTAAACTTTATAGTTACCAATTGATTTTAATTATCATTTAGTCTATAAAAGTGGTTCATAACCACAATCAACTCTTTTCTTTTGATCACCTGAATAATAGTTAGCAAGATTTGATTGAATTATTATTTGTACCAATCCTTGTGGAAACGATCTTTATACTATACTATCTTTGACTAGCGAAGCACTAAACTTATAGTGTGTTTGTGCTCGTCACAAGTCTCGTACACTTTTAATTCCTACTAGTCCTTAACACGTGTGTTTCATGTGTGTTCCCTGCTAGGTTGCGTGAAGTTATTGTAACGGTATATATAAATATATTCAAACATGTGTGTTGCACAATGTGTATCCCCCATGCTAATGAGTACAAATACATTTTTGTTAGTAAACAAAAGTTCTATTTTTGCCACTAATATTCGTAGGTTTTTTCACATTATAAGTGAGTCGAATTCAAATATATTAATTAAGCTTCCTATGAAGTGTGTTTCATTCCTCAAAGTTTTCTTCCTCCTATTTCATGAACTAGTCCTGGGAACGTGCGTTGCACGTTTGTCCCCTAATTGGCATTAGAAAAGTTAATTTATATAATCATACTGGAGCCTACATAAATTCATCGCTAAGTTCAAACCTAAGTCATTTTGTATGTAAGTTTTGACATAACAATATAACTCTTCACAAAATGTTGGAGGCTTGATATTTTCAATACTTCATATAAAATAAACCTTTTATTATATCAGAAGAATTAATATGTTTTAATTACTAAACTTAAGTTTTTTAATAATCCAAAAAGAAATTGGCTATAAAAAGATACCTATAAAGAAAAATATTACAAAATGTCTAGGTGGTGTAACATCAAATTATAGAAAAATTACAAGTTCAAACAGAAAAGAAAGAAAAGTAAATAAAGACATGACATCCATAGTAAAAGGCATCACATTAAAATATATTGACAAAAATATCATCATATTGATTGAATTACATTTTGTTAAAAGTCGACTTGCTATAAAGAAAATGTTTCATCTGTATAAAAAACTAAAATCATAAAAAAAAAAAACATGAATATGTTAAAAATACAGATACACTATATTTCTTGAATTCTATATTAAAAGATCTGTATATAAATAATTAAATATGAACTCTAATACAATAAAAGTCAATGTAACATTTAGTCATCTTTTTACTTTACATTATTGTTATTTTATTTTTACTTTTGCATCAATTTTTATATCTCTATCTAATAGTTAAGTACATGAATTTTCTAAATATTTGAGATTACATTTAAAAATAAAAAAGTACAAGCATGTTGTTTTAAAAACATAAATGATTTATCAAACAATGAAGGAGACATAACTATTAATGTTTATCAAAGACTTACTCTTTTACGGGGCTATTTGTGAAAATATTCTATGAGATTTAACATGTTTACCCTCAAAATAATTAATTATAAATATAAATTGGGATTAGCTTTATTATATTTATATCCTAAAGATAGAAGAAAGGAAGAATACAAAACTATAGTAATCAATTACGAAGTTGTATTTAAAAACTCAAAAAGATGGCGATATAAAAAATAAAAATTCACTTACAACTTCATATTGAAGAATATTCATCTTGTTACTATGATAATTTACATATTTCTTTACAAAAAAAATGAACACGTATGAAATTTTAAACAATACTAATAAGTAAGAAATCTTATAATTACAAATTGGTAATGAAAATTTTACAACTAATGTAGACTAACCTAATGTGGAATGCAAGATGATCAGAAACTTGAATGAAAGAAGGGAATATAAATAATGTTGTTTGAGTGTCTTTGATAGACTCATTGTTACCCCCCACTTATCTTACAAATTCAAAATTGAAGGTTATTAGACTCTTCATTACCCACATTTAATTAGTACATGAATATATGATTGCATTAAGATCTTGTTTGATGCATGAATTTAAATATAACTATTACTTAATATTTAATTAATTGAATAGTTAATAATATATAATTTATCTTAGGGTAAGATAAGGGCAAAATGGTAATCCAATTTTGAGGTTAGGAGCTTTCCACTTATAATAATACTAGTTTCTAGACACGTGCAACGCACCTGTGTCTCATGCAATATTTTATAAATTCATTAGGACAATTAAAATTCAATAAAAACATGCGTGTAATGAGTACTAAAATGCAACAATCTCAAATAAATGTCATGATAATAAAAAAAATTATAGAAAATTAAATTAAAGAAGACTAATAGATAAATATATAAAAAAATAAACATAGAAGAAAAAAATAACATACGCATCCTTCTTAAGACTTAAATCATAACATTATATAAATGAAAAAAGAAATACAAAATCGGTACATAATTTTCCAAGTTTTTGTCGACACCTTGTCTCATATCCAATCAAAATTCAAAAGTCTTCTCCATCGAGTCAAACTAAAGCATGAATCAATTAGAAAATTACTTTATTTTCGTAAAGTGATATATAATCAGACTAAAGTAGATATATCATATACTTTATATGTTGATGGCTTCACTACTTTAACTATAAAATGAAAAGGATAATTTTGGATGTGAGTTTGATGAAACAAAAAAGATGAATTTATATAGATAAAAATAGAGGAATACCAAAAGACATCTTAAAGTTTTAAATTAAATATTTGAGGGTTTCAAAGGGCCAAAATAGATAAAAGAGAACAACTTTAAGAATATTAAATATATGCAATTAACCTCCATTAAAATATGGAAGATTAAACAATCCTCATTTGAACACATGAACTCTCCATTTACTCAATGTAATAATTGATTATCACTAATATTTAAACATGTAATTAACAAATATTTATAATATTTTAATTTAGTGTAGGGGAAAAACGGTATTTCAACTTTGAACTTTGAACTTTTTTTTGTAATGACCGGCTCCCTCCCTTAGTCTCAATGTTAGCTCAATAGATTAGGTCATTCTTGAAAGGATTGGTTGATCCTGGAGTGCATCCCTCTGTTCAAGCGACTCAAGATCCCACCAATCCCCCTATTGCTATCACTGTCCCCAAGGTGGGTGGAACTGTATGTACTGATACCTTCTTCTGTCCGTTGTTGGATCCTGTTATGTTTGGTAATGAGCATGAGATGTTGACTAAGTTCTTGAAATTAAAACCACCTGTGTTCCATGGTTCTTATAGTGAGGACGCCTATGAGTTCATTCCAGATTGTTATGAGAGGCTTCATAAGTTGGGAATTGTCCATTAGCATTGAGTAGAGTTTGTGACTTTTTCAACTTTAGGGCGAGGCTAAGCAATGGTGGAGAGCTTATATTAAATGCATATCTTCAACTTTACCCCCACTCAATTGGACCCAGTTTTATGCTTTGTTCTTGGAAAAGTATGTGCCCCGGACTTTGAGAGATCGTAAGAAGGATGAATTAATGACTTTGGTAGCAAGGTGGTATGACTGTGGCTGCTTATGAGGCCAAGTTCCATGTTTTGTCTAGATATGATACGCAATTGGTGACTACTGAGGAAGAGAGGATCTGTCTATTTGTTAATGTAACATCTCGCACCTAGAAACGACTATAAAGAGTTTAAAATATGAAAATATTGATTTTTGGAAAGAATAAGGAAATCTGAAATTTTGTCTATGTTAAGAAAGTGAGTTTTGGCCATTTTCAAACGGCCATAACTCCTAGCTCAGGATGAGTTAGGAGAAGCTCTTGATATGGTTGGAAAGCCCTTGGAGATCTTTCCGACGCCACCAAGTTTGCGTGATTTCGACATCATATGAGTGAGATATGCCTTTCGGAAGTTGGGTTGTTCGATTGAGGAAAGTCCCAATCCGGATTTAGGGAAGGGCAAAGTAGTCTTTTCTCTAATTTATTTCCTAATTCATTTTTAGGGATTCTATTGGGGTAAAAACTTATTTTTGGTCAGATTAGAAAATTAAATTCATGCTTAGGGCTTGGAGAAAAGAGAAAGGAAGAAAGAAGGGAGAAAACCAAGATTCGCCAAGAACGTTCAAGCCTTGCGAGTGGAATTCGTCGGGGGTGATCCCTACAAGGTATGTGAGATCACATAGTGTTGGGTTAGTTCACCCACATGCCAAACTTGTTTCAATTCTGGAAAATTGGAGTTGTTTGAATGTTAAGAAAGTGAAGTTCTTGAGGAACATTGTTGAATTCTTGTTGGTTGATTGTTGAATGCCTAGTGTTGATTTGATTCGTGTTCCGGGTTTTTTTTCGAGTTAAATCTATTGGGTATTGAGGGTACTAATGATCCTAAGTGTTTGGGGAAAGAACTATGGAAGTTTAGAGGGTTTAGAGATGAAAAATGAAAGAGAAAAATTGGGGATTTTCTGGGCAAGGGCTAGGGGAGTCGTGCCTGCCAGAGCGCCACAAAAGTTCCTCTGAACTTTGACCTCTGGCACGTAGTGCCAGCCAGAGAGCCTCAGAAAGTTCTCTGAACTTTGAAGGCTGGCTCCCCGCGCCTCTCAGAGCGCTAGGGATGCCAGTTCTCCCCATTCGCTCCCCACCTTTTCGTACGTGTTCCTTAGCAATGTACCTATGTTTTCTAGTTGATTCCAACACTCTAAGGTACATCTAAACATCACGAAGTCATCCACAAACATGAGATCATGAACCTTGAATCCATAATCCAATTCAAGGAAAGTTGGGATCAAAGTCAAGAGAGGTAAGAGTCAAGTCAAGATAAGTTCTTAGAGATTTCCAAAGTCTTTTCCAAATATTTTAACTTTTTTTTAAGACTTAAAAGTTCAAGTTGAGTAAAGAGTAAAGCTTGAAGTTCATTTCTTCAAAAGTATGTGGGGACTAAGTATTCCCAAAGAGATTTAAAATGTTGTAACATTTAAATAAGAACGGAAACTAAGATTTTCAAAAAAGCCTTCGGGCTAGTTTTCAGAAAAAGGTAATCGCTTTCTAAATGAAGCAAGAGGGGAAACTTCGATTTCCAAGGTAGCCTTTGAGCTAAGTTTTTGAGCACTAATCTCAAATCACAGAAGAAGTATGTTTTTAAAACATAAGAGCCAGTATATTTTGGGAGTAGTATTGAGCACCGAATTGGGGACGAACATGAGTTTAGATAACTCATGTCACCGTAGAACCATGTAGCCATCATGGGTAGAAAAGGGTCATACTTTTTAGATGAATCCTTTTTCGCAATAGACTAGTGGATACATTAGGCAGTTTAGGTTCTATACCTTTGGCCGGGTATAGGATGCGCTATCAGCGTGAGGTAGATCGCTCTATCATCACTATAGCTCTTATGTTATGGTTGTCGGTTAGAGAAACTCCCATAGAAGTTATTGTATTTTTATATACATCAATTTATTGTATTTTACATACATTTCAAAGTTATGTTGTATCCTTGTACATACACAAAGTAGATATCATGTTTTTACACAACTTTTCTTCATATTGCACTTGTTTAAACTGCTTTATATTGAAATGAGTTCAGTTAAGTATTCATGAGTTGAGAAGAGCCAAGGTAAGTGTTTCTTTCAGATTCTCTTTCCAGCCTATATTGTTTTAGCATTCCAACTCGCATACTCGTACATTTAATGAACTGATACCAGTTGGCCTGCATCTTATTATGATGCAGACACTGGTAACTAGGACCGGCACTCCAGTGCATCGTTGATCCAGTGAGCAGTTCAGAGTCAGTCGGTGAGCCTCTTTGCATTCCAGAGGGCTCCTTTTTATTACTTTCTAGTTAGTTCGTTAGGATATTATGGGGATTGTCCCAACATCCATCTCAGTTGTTTTAAAGCCTTCATAGACAGTCAGATGTTAGTCCTTTGAGTCTTTTCATTATCTTATCTTATTGTTAAGACTTGGGTTGCCAATTTTGGCCAAGTTGAATGTTTAATCCTTAAAACATTCTCAGTTATTTATTTATTTAGTTCAGTTAAGTTCATTGATCATTATAGATATGAATATTTTCTTCCGCTGAGTTAAGTAAGCCAGACCAAGGGTTTACTTGGGGCCAGCAATGGTCTTCGAGTGCTAGTCCCGCCCAGGGTGTAGGCTCGGGGAGTGACAGTTAAGGGACTAAATTTTGAGTTACAGATATTGTCTGTGCACATGAATTCTGTAGGAAAAAGTTTTAATGAGGTAATAGATTTTGTGAAGAAAGTGGAGGGGGTGAGGCGAGACGGTCGGGCCAAGGCATTGGCAAAGAAAACCAAGAATGCATGTAACTTTCAGGATTCCTACTCCAGAGGTTCAGGTAGGCTGACACTTGCCGCCAGACCAATTCAGTTTGCCATGCCCGCCTCAGAATTTGATTCAGAATAGCCAGGGATCCACACCTTAGGCAGGCAGTAGGCCATCTTTTGACTGCACTTATTATAACTATGGAGAACCTGGACATATGAGGAGAGTTTATTCCCACCCACGCATGTTGGATTCCGGCCAACAGCAGACTAGAGTAGTGGTACCTGCGGGAAATGGTAATAATGATCGAGGGCGTCCACAAGGTGGGCGAGGAGGAAATCAGCGAGGCCTTGGAGGTTAAGGAAATGGTAACGCATGCAGAGGTACGACCCAACCAGGCAGGGAAATCGTCTATCAAGATGACAGGGATCAGTGTTCTGCCCTTCCAGGCAAGAGCGAGGCAGAGACGTCTGATGCAGTGATCACATGTACTATTCTTTTATATGACGAGATGGCTAATGTGTTATTTGATCCAGGTTCTAATTATTCTTATGTGTCAGTGTGATTTACCTCAGAATTTGATATGATTTGTGATATACTTGATGCCCCCATCCATGTTTCTACCCCCGTTAGAGAGTCTGTAATAGTCATCCATGTTTATCGTGCTTGTCCTATCTTGTTTATGGGTTTTCAGGCTTAGGGTGGTTTGGTTATTTTGGATATGATTGACTTTGATATAATCTTAGGCATGACTTGGTTGTCCCCCTATTATGTTGTGCTTAATTGTAATACTAAGTCTTTGACTCTAGAGATCCCCGATAGGGAAAAATTAGAGTGGGAAGGGGTGTACAAGCCTAATCAAGCTAAAATCATATCCTCTATTCGGGCTAGGAAACTGGTGGGGTAGAGTTCTTTGGATTATTTGGCTCATATTCAGGATGTTGAGGTTGAGTCTCCCTCTATTAAGTCTATTCTCGTGGTGTCAGAATTTAGAGAAGTGTTTCCTACTAATTTGCTTGGTATACCTCCGGATAGAGATATAGATTTCTGCATTGATTTGGAGCCTGAAACTCGTCCCATTTCCATCCCTTCATATTGTATGACTCCGCCATAATTAAGAGAGCTTAAGGCTCAAATCCAAGAGCTTCTTGATAAAGGATTCATCCATCCTAGTGCTTCACCCTGGGGTGGTCCTATCTTATTTGTTAAGAAAAAAAATTGTAGTATGAGAATGTGCTTAGACTATCGTAAATTGAATAAGGTCACCATTTGAAATAAGTATCCATTACCTCAGATAGATGATCTTTTTGACCAATTGCAGGGTGCATCAGTTTTCTCTAAGATTGACTTAAGGTCTGGTTATCATCAGTTAAAGATTAGGCCTGAGGATATACCAAAAATAGCATTTAGGACCCGTTATGGGCATTATGAGTTTATAGTTATGTCGTTTGGGTTGAAAAATGCGCCTACAACTTTCATGAGTTTTATGAATACTGTGTTCAAACCTTTTCTTGATTCGTTTATGATAGTGTTTATTGATGACATTCTGGTTTATTCGAAAAGTGATGAAGAGCATGCCCGCCATCTTCGTATTGTTCTGGATGTTCTCGAGAAATAAAAGTTGTATGCGAAATTTTCTACGTGTGAATTTTGGTTGACTTCGGTTTCCTTTTTAGGGCATGTAGTTTCAAAGGAAGGGGTAATGGTACATCCCCCAAAGATTGAAGCAATTAGGAATTGGGTTCAACCAAGTTCTGTGACTGAAATTAGGAGTTTTGTGGGGCTCACTAGGTACTAGTGTCGGTTTGTGAAAAATTTTGCTTCTATTGCTACACATCTCACAAATTTGACCAAAAAGAAGGTAACTTTTGAATGGACAGAAAAATGTAAGGAGAGCTTCCAAAAGCTCAAGACTCTTTTGACCACAACACCTATTCTAGCACTACCGGTGGAAGGTAAAGATTTTATAGTTTATTGTGATGCTTCACATTCGGGTTTAGGTGTTGTGTTAATACAGGATAAGAATGTTATAGCTTATGCATTGCGGCAGTTGAAGGTGCATGAGAGGAATTACCCAACACATGATTTTAAGTTGGCAGCGGTAGTGTTTGCTCTTAAGATCTGGCGGCATTACCTTTATGTTGTTAAGTGTGAGGTATTTACCGATCATCGCAGTCTACAACATGTGTTCACTCAAAAAGATGTGAATCTTAGACAGCAAAGGTGGATGGAGTTACTCAAGGATTATGATATGACCATCCAATATCATCCGAGCAAGGCTAATGTAGTGGTAGACGCACTAATCCGAAAAGTGGTCAATATAGGTAGTTTAGCTTGCTTGAGTTTATCCAAACGACCATTGGCCACTGAAATTCAAACCTTGGAATATAAGTTCATGCAGTTGGGTATCTTAGAGAGAGGTGGGGTATTAGTTAGCATTAAAGTAAGGGCCATATTCATTGAGGAGATCAAGCCCAAATAGTTTGAGGATGAGCAATTGAAAGATCTCAGAAATAAAACAGTGTTTGGCAAGGATTAGTGTCGCATCTGTCTCCGCCACAACTGGCAGAGCGGGATTAGTGCCGCCAAGGTGCCCTCTGTAACGGGGTGAGGACCGATGTGGCGGGACAGATGTGATTTAAGTCAGAAATAAACCCCAAAACGTCATTATTCTGCAAGTTTCAACTTTAAGAGCTAAGGAACGAACCCAGGTGTTTTCTTGATAGCTTCTCACATTCATGAGACTAAAGGTAAGGTTTTCACTCCCCGAATCCATTTTTCAATCCCCAAAACTTAGATTCTTGAGTAATTATCGATGGGGGAGGGTTTTGATCAGGGATTTATGGTTGAAAAAGCCCTAATCTGGGTATGGGGATCAAGGATTTGACCTAGGGTTGATGTTGTTGGTTATAATCCGGGTAATTAGGTATTGTTTATTGATCCTCGCATTATTATGATTGTTTGTAGACCAAGAACAAGTGGAAATAATCCGCAAAGGGAAAAATAAAGTTTCTTAGGGGATTCAAACTTTGTTCGAGGTAGGTGATGGTTGTGATTTCATGTTTGTGTGATATATGTTTGTTCTTGCTTCATTATATTGCATGTATGTATGCGAATGATGAATTATTGATCACACTAATCGTAAATGAGTATGAACGAATAAATATATGCCACGAATCACCTCTTAATTGTATGAATGTGAGAATGTACATTGTGATTGTGATTGTGGTATGTTGAATGGAGCGGGTGTCACGTTCCGACACACTGATTGGGATCAGATGTCACGTACCGACATAAATATGGGAACGGGTGTCATGATCCTACAAGCTAACTTGGAACGAATACCACTATCAATACACTAACTGTTTGGGTATGAGTTTCATGAGAGGACCAATGACTTGTTGTGCACATACTTATTGATAACAATGTGGAATTATAAGTTGATCCCGAAATGATATTGATATTGTATATGTTCGGTGTATGCATGTTTATGATGTTGTAATTACTTGCTTATATTGCACTTATTGGGATAGCCGTGTGATCATACCAGTACACCTGTAATTGTGTACCGATACTGCACTTGCTCTTTCTTTGTGGAGTACAAGGCATCTTCAAGACGCTATTGACCGACCTTGTTTAGAAGATCAGTGATCGTCATCGAATTCAAGGGTGAGCCAGTTCTTCCAGGCTGCCTTGAGTTCTCCTTTTGTTTAGTCTATTTCTTCGGACTTAGACTAGTTCTTTAGATAATTCTCTTGTTTAGTTTGGGTTGTACCCACTCTGTTAGACATGTTGGTTAGAGTTTTGGTACATTGACTTTCAGGTTTTAGGCATTTAATTCCGCAAATTGTTTGTTAGACGTTTAGATTTTATGGGAACTCTACTTTAATTCTGCATTTAAACCTGCTTCCACATCTTTAAATGTGTAGTTTCATGGTTAGTTGGGTTGTAGTAATGGTTCTCCCACCAGAGGGTTAGTTTGGGTACCAATCACGAAGGTCTGGGTCGTAACATTTTTGTTCCCACTTTTATTAATATATGATGATATATGATATGATATGATATGATCTTAATCTTTTACTACAAGTCATAGTGATTCATGTAACTATTGCAATTTCTTTTTGCTATTTTGGTGGCTTTTTTTTTTTAACTCTATTAAAAATTTCATCAAGGATGATTGAAAATTCATCTTCTCTTTTGTCCCTTTCTATAGGCTTTTCATATACTTTTTGGGAAAATTGTATGTGGGCTGTGCTATATTTGATAGCATACAACAACAACAAATATGTGATAACTAATACAGAACCAATGGTGAAGTTTGTTTAAAGAACCAAACAAATTGTTCTCTTGTTTGCCACAGTATATTATTCTGATTGTTTTATCTTAGGTACAAACATTTTGTATGCCATTGCACACTTTCTAAAATATTAGTATAGAGAATTAGTTTAAAATTATATTTAAGATTTTTTTTCTTAAATTTATTAACATTAAAAAAATTCATGTACAAGTATGTTAGATCCTTCTAGTGAAGTTCATGTTTTTTTTAGTTCACGGGTATTTCTTATTCTTCTCATACATGAATTATTTTTTCACTTCTATGACTCAATAATTTGAGTTTTGAATATCTCCCTTAAAAATCTATTTGCTTATCATTATTTGAGGTTCTTATTCTTATTTTATTTAGTGTGAAAATATAAGAAATAAAAAGAAAGAACGGTAAATGAAAAAAGGAAGAAGATTATATTGTAAATCTACGGCGGCACAACTCTCTAATTGTAGTTATTCCTAGTAAAAAAATCATTATGCATTTCCAGTCAACTTGATGAACCCAAACTTCTTAATTCCTTCATAAACAAAACAAGGCAGAGACATCATAAATAGTTTTTAGTTTCTAGAAACTTAACCAAACAGGCAATAATGTTAAGTAAACTATGATCAAATAAAATATACCAATTTTTTTCGGTTAGTTGATGAGAGAAAAATTTTTAAAAAGAACCTGACTTTATTAATCATTTGTCTATATCATATCATATCATATCATCATATCATATATTATTATAAGTGGGAACAAAAAAAAAGTTAAAAGTTGAATTACGGTTATACCCTTAATATAAATTAAAATTTTATAAAAATATTTAACTATTTAATTTAAATATTAAATTGTATCGTTTGAATAAAAATGTTAACGACTTTTGCACTTCCTTAGATTAAATTCATTTAAATCGGTACATTAATCAAATTCACATTAATAGTCAATTTCTCTTTTTATGTAAAAATCAAGAATATTTGTAGAGTTTTCCATTAAATAAATTTGATATAGACTAGAATCATTAAACTAATTTAATGCAAATTAATTTTATCTACTCAAAGGTCATCCTAGCTACTTCTATAAAATGCCTAGCATGGTCTTCATGTAAATGATAAGAGGAGGATGATAAATTATCATGCAAAAAACTAATCTTGCTCATCATTTTGTATGTGCGGTAATTTCTTTTTGTTTTTATCCGTTCCTCCTTGTCCAGCCTAAGTATCTTATATGTCCTTTTTTTATATTTTGATATACTTTCTTATGGTTTTGTTTTTCTATTGAAATATCTTGTATTCTACATGAAGAAATTAGTGATATACAATTCATGTTCTACCAATTATTGATGAAAGATTAATTAGTTAATTTGATATGTTTATTTGATTCTTGATAGAGTCTTCTACTTTAGCATAAATATATTTTCGAGATTATTATTTATGAGTAGAGAGAGGAATAACTAAATGAGAAAAATCAAATATGATTTTTCTAAAAAAATAAAAGAATGCATACCCTAAAATAAAATGGGCGACCGAATTGGAGATAAATGATGGATCATCATATGTGATTTTAAGGCTGTATTTTTATTTAACTTTTCGTTTATATGTATAATCTATTGACCTTATTAGTCTATTATTCATGTGTTGAAATATTCATTCCTCAAATTGACCATGTATATTATATATACCTAGAATAAGTCATTTTGAAAAGTTTGTGTTGCTCAATTTATATTAATTATTCAAACGTCTACTATAAGTGGGAAAAAAAAACAGCCTTAAAATCACATATGATGATTCATCATTTATCTCCAATTCGGTGGTGCATTTTATTTTATGGTATGGATTCTTTTATTTTTTTAAAAAAATCATATTTGATTTTTCTCATTTACTTATTCCTCTCTCTACTCATAAATATATTTATGCTAAAGTAGAACACTCTATCAAGACCCAAATAAACATATCAAATTAGCTAATTAATATTTCATCAATAATTGGTAGAACATGAATTGCATATCACTAATTTCTTCATGTAGGATACAAGATATTTCAATAGAAAATTAAAATCATAAGAAAGTATATCAAAATTTTAAAAAAGGACATATAAGATACTTAGGTTGGACAAAGAGGAACGGATAAAAACAAAAGAAAATTACCGCACATACAAAATGATGAGCAAGATTAGTTTTTGCATGATAATTTATTATCCTCCTCTTATCATTTACATGAAGACCATGCTAGGCATTTTATAGAAGTAGCTAGGATGACCTTTGAGTAGATAAAATTAATTTGCATTAAATTAGTTTAATGATTTTAGTCTATATCAAATTTATTTAATGGAAAACTCTTCAAATATTCTTGATTTTTACATAAAAAGAGAAATCGACTATTAATGTGAATTTGATTCATGTACCGATTTAAATGAGTTTAATCTAAGGAAGTGCAAAAGTCGTTAACATTTTTATTCAAACGATACAATTTAATATTTAAATTAAATAGTTAAATGATTTTATAATATTTTATTTAATTTATAGTAAGGGTATAACCGTAATTCAACTTTTAACTTTTTTTGTTCCCACTTATATGTTGAATTACGGTTTTACCCTACTATAAATTAAAATATTATAAAATCATTTAACTATTTAATTTAAATATTAAATTGTATCATTTTTTATAAAAATGTTAATGACTTTTACACTTCCTTAGATTAAACTCATTTAAATCGGTACATAGAATCAAATTCACATTAATAGTCAATTTCTCTTTTTATGTAAAAATCAAGAATATTTGAAGAGTTTTCCATTAAATAAATTTGATATGGACTATAACCATTAAACTAATTTAATGCAAATTAATTTTATCTACTCAAAGGTTATCCTAGCTACTTCTATAAAATGCCTAGCATGGTATTCATGTAAATGATAAGAGGGAGATGAGCGATTATCATGAAAAAAACTAATCTTGCTCATCATTTTGTATGTGCGGTAATTTCCTTTTGTTTTTATCCGCTTCTCCTTGTCCAGCCTAAGTATTTTATATTATTTTTTTTATATTTTGATATACTTTCTTATGATTTTGATTTTCTATTGAAATATTTTGCATCCTACATGAAGAAATTAGTGATATACAATTCATGTTCTACCAATTATTGATGAAAGATTAATTAGTTAATTTGATATGTTTATTTGGCTCTTGATAGAGTGTTCTACTTTAGTATAAATATATTTTTGATATTTTTATTTATGAGTAGAGTGAGTAATAACTAAAAGTGAAAAATCAAATATGATATTTTTTTTTAAAAGTAATAAAAGAATCCATACCCTAAAAAAAAAGGGCCACCGAATCATAAATAAATGATGGATTATAGTATGTGATTTTGAGGATGTATTATTATTTTACTTTTCGTTTATATGTATAATCTATTGACCTTATTAGTCCATTATTCATGTGTTGAAACATTCATCCCTCAAATTGACCATATATATTATATATCTAGAATAAGTCATTTTGAAGAGTTTGTGTTGCTCAATTTATATTAGTTATTCAAATGTCTATTTACTGTAATGAGAAGCTATTTATTGTTAATGTAAAATTTTAACTATGGCTGAAAAATTATCAAACTCCAATCTCCAGATTATTGGCTGAACCCATAAGCAGTTAAGTAGTAATTGTCAAAACTAGAATGTCTATTTTTGGATATTATTTATGAGAATGTGATACATTCTTTTGCCTAATTATGGAATGTTAATTATTACTCATACCTATAATTTCTTCATATCAAATGGTTTAATCTTTTGTGCATATTATAATTACTTATTAAAAGTGAAAGCTCGAAAGTGTATAGTTATTTGTCCCTACACTAAATCAAATACATAATTAATAAAATATTTATATCATTAACATACACATTAAAGATTCAATAAATGTAAGGTTAAAAAAAAAACTAGATCTGCATTTGAATAGTAATTGTCCATTACTATTCAAAATTAAAAGTTGAATATGAAGAATCGTTCTCCACTATTATGTAAAAAAACTTCCAGAATTAAAATTTGAATTTTCTTTTTAAGAACCAATTTTACAAAGATTGATGTTATCATAGGAAGGTAATTGCACAATCAAATTTCAACATGAGAAGAAAAGAGAGTGAGAAACTACAAATGAAGGATAACAAAAAATGCTCAAGTATATCATCTATTTAATGTTCTTCTTCACAGTATATGTTTTATTATTTAGTGAATAAAATATAAATGGTAAAACTACTATTGTTAATTTCAGTATTTTCTATTTTATAACTCAACTTTTTAGTATATAGAAATTTAATAATAATAAGGGGCAAACGTGCAACGCACGTTCACAAAAACTAGTTACTTAAAAGCATGAACTTTTAAATTACTAAAATGCCCAATTAAAATTCCCACTACTCTCTTTTCCAGCCCTACAACCTGGACCCCTTAGCGAAGAGTCGTGTCTACAAAATCTCACATTCTGAATAGACGCCAGTAAAATCTCATTGTGAACAGGTGCACCTTATGTTTTGCATTCTTTAAAACCATTCAGCGAAAATGACACTATCTCGGCCAACATCCAATTTCAGCAAAAGAAGAACAGGTATGTCCTGTTACATTCGGATCGCCAACTTTTTCCTTATTCAAAAACACCTTCCCTTTCACTATGTTTTATCATATTTCCATTGTGTGCAGATTATTCTCAATAACCTTGATCTTTCTCTAGAAAAACATGCATTAATATTGATTTACCTTTCGGTAGAATTGTTCGCCACCATGCAAGAGTTGTAAGTTCCCACCTATTTACTTTATGCTTTTGTCAATGCACAATCTGAATTTGTTCGTCAACATATATTATGGCTGTTTAAGATCCCCACCCTGTCAATGTTCTACTACTCTCTAGTTTAAAAGTTAATCTGATAAGAATCTTATGAGGCAACACCCTCCCACTGCTTCTCTGTGAATCTCTATGTTCTTAATTTGCTACAAAAATTTGGCATTCTCACGTTAACATTGATACATCGTCACTTAAACAGAAACTGGCAAATATTATTTACATAGTTCGTCTAGAACATATTCGAGTTGAACTGTTGACTGCAAATTAACGTGTACATGACACTTATTAAAGTTGGTCCTTCCCCTTGAGCGACAAAATATAGGGATTGTTATTTGCTTAGATGTTACTATCACACCCCGAGCTTACACCCTGGGCGAGACTGGCACTCGAGAACCATTGATGGCCCCAAGCGAACCCTTGGCCTGACTTACTCACTCAGTGGAAGACATAGACATAAGAAAGAGAATCCAAATATAATACAACTCAACATGTCTCAAACTGAACTCATAATGTTTTAAAAATAAACATTTAGCTTAGCAAAAAATGGCAACTCAAATCTGAACATAAGCCAATAGCAAAAATGATGATGAATGAACTAACATCTGATTGACTATCTATGAAGCCTATAAAACAACTGAGATGGATGTCGGGACAGGCCCATGACATCCTAATGAACTAAAATGATAAAGTAATAACAAAAGGGGATCCTTCGGAATGTAAGGAGGCTCATCAACAACTCTGAAGGTCAACTGGATCAACGATGCACTGGATGCTGATCATGGTTACCTACGTCAGCATCATAAGACGATGCAGGCCAACTGACATCAGTACATTGAAAGTAAGAGTATGTTATTTGGAATGCTAAACACAACTTAAGCTTGAAAAGAATCTGAAAGGGACTGAAGAACTTTCCTGGTTCAACGCAACTCAACATAACTGAACTCATTTCAATATAAAGCAGTTTAAAAACAAATGCAATATAAAGAAAAACTATTTAAAACATGATGTAAACTCTGTGTGTTTGCAAAGATACATATAACTCTGTGATATATGTAAAAATACAAATAAACTGATGTATATAAAAATACAAAATACTAATGTGGGAGTTTCTCTAACCGACAACCATCACTTAAGAGCTATAGTGATGATACAACACTTTACCTCACACTGCCAAGGACCATCCTATACCTTGCCGGGGGTATAGGACCTAACTCACTAAGTGGATCCACTAGTCTATGCTAAAAAGCATTAACGGATTCATCTAAAAAGTATGACCCTTTTCTACCCATGATGGCTACATGGTTTATGGGGGCTATGAGTTGTTTAAACTCTCCCCCATATCGGTGTTCAATACTACTCCCAAAATATGATACTAGCTCTTTATGTTTAAAAACGTACTTCTTTCTCTGATTTGAGATAATTGCTCAAAAACTTAGCTAAAAGGCTATCTTGGAAATCAAAGTTTCCTCTCTTGCTTCATTTAGAAGGCGATTACTCTTTTTTGAAAATTAGTCCAAAGGCTCTTTGAAAATCTCAGTTTCCGTTCTTCTTTAAATGTGAAAACATTTTAAACTCTTTGGAAATACATAGTCCCCATATACTTCTTTGAAGAAATGAACTTCAAACTTTACTCTTTACTCTTTACTCAACTTGAACTTTAAGTCTTAAAACATAGTTAAAAGCATTTGCAAAAGACTTCTTGAAAAGACTCTAAGAACTTCCTAGACTTCGCTCTTAACTTTCCTTGAATTTTAATTATGGATTCAAGGTTATGATTCATGTTTCAGGATGATTTCTACATGTTTAGAAGTCATTTAGAGTAGTTAGAATCAATGTAAAGTGTTAGTACACTTTAGAAGGACTCAAATAGGCCAAACGACGAGAAACGGATGAAAAACGACGATACCGGCGCATCCCTAGCGCGCCACGCCATCCCCAACTTACTTGGGCTCCAAAATGGTGCACTACTGGCGCGCCACCCTAGCCTGCCTGGCACTATGGGGGTGTGTTGCGCCACCTGTTCCTTAGGAAAAAATCTAACGAACTTTTGATCTCGTTTTCTGATCCTAAATCGTTTTAATCTGATTCTTTTTCTCAAATTCACTTTAGATTCATGTATCCAAATCATATACACAAAATCTAACCCAAACAACTTAAGTAAACAACACTTAACATCAAGAAACTCCTTAATCCCAACTCATATTCAAGAACGAAATCAATTCAAGAACATAAAATTTTCAATCTTTTTAAGATGAAAATACGCTGAATTAAACATGCTTGCTGCGTGGGAGAACTAGCCCAATACTATGTGATTGCACATACCTTGTAGGGATCACCCTCGACGAAATCCACAAGCTGAACTAGAAGAACTTGATGATTTCCTTGTTTCTCCTTCTCTTTTCTCCTCTTCTTTCCTCTTCTCTAAAACCCTAACTCTTTTCCAAAAGTGTAAAACTAACCAAGTTCAGTTTAGACCCTTAATTAATTAACTAAAACGAATTTAATTAATTGGATAAGGAAAAGTCTGAAATACCCTTCAAAAATCCGGATTGGACATTTCCTTATTTGATTAGCCCAACTTCCAATAGGAGTATCTCATTCATACGAACTCAGATTCGCGCAAACTTGGCGTCATTGGAAAGATCATTCCAAGATATTTCCAACCATACCTGGAAGTACACCTAACTCATCTTGATCTAGGAGTTGTGTCTATTTGAAGTTGACCAAAAACTCACTATTTCCTAACTTAAGTAAATTTCCAGATTTTTTCCTTCTTTCCAAAAATGACTATTTCCAATTATTGGCTTCTTCCTATTTATTTCAAATTGCGAGATGTTACAATATCTCCCCCTTGGGAACAGTCGTCCTCAAATGAGATTACTCTTAATAGGCTAAGGGTGTAACATGCAACATTCAGTTCAAGCACCCACAAGCAAATGCAAACCAACATGTCAACTTGTAAATAAATACTAAGAAAGGATTAGTACCTTGATCTGGAATTTATCTAGGTTCAAAGAGATGTGGATATCTCTTCTTCATACTTTTCCACCAATAGACTTCTCTCATGTCATGGTACATCTTAGTGGAACCCGAATGAATGGAATATCTGTAGATATGAGCTTCCTCCGTGATCCTCTCTTGGGTTCCATCTACCATTGGTACACACAACCTACCTCGATGTCTCAACACACCATCTCCCCCATGTTCAAAAACTAATACTTTTTGCTTATGAACATTTGCCTTCTATTCAAGCAACATGGGGTCTTGGTCTTGCTCGCATTTTACTTCTGACACTAATGATGATTCAGCCCCATTCATCACCACTATTCCTCCTTCTATGGAATCCATTAATCGAACTCCTAATCGTGCAAGTCTATGCACATCCTTTTGCTAACTCTTTCTTACCTTCTTTAAAATGGGCGGTACTACCCATAGATAACCTGCTCAAGGCATCATCAACGACATTAGCCTTACCTGGGTGATAAAGAATACTCATGTCGAAATATTTGAGTAATTCTAACCACCTCCTCTATCTGAGACTAAGCTCTTTCTGACTAAACACATACTGAAGACTCTTGTGATCGGTGAACACATCTACATGAACACCATAAAGATAATGGCGCCATATTTTCAAAGCAAATACTACAGCAACCAACTCTAAGTCATGGGTTGGGTAATTCTTCTCATGAACTTTCAACTGTTTGGAGGCATAAGTTATAACCTTGCCATTCTGCATTAACAAACAACCTAAACCAACTCTAGACGTATCACAATACACCACGAAACCTTGAGTACCTTCTGGTAAGGTCAACACTAGGGCAGTAGTAAACCTCTCTTTCAATTCCTGAAAGCTTTTCTCACAAGCCTCAGACCATTGAAACTTCACTATCTTCTGCGTTAACTTTTTCAAAGGAGATGAAATAGATAAAAATCTATCGACAAAACCTCTATAATATTCAGCCAAACCCAAGAAACTCCTAATATCAGTTGGAGATGTGGGTCTAGGCCAATTCTGCACTGCCTTAATTTTCTGAGTATCAATTTTAATTCCCTCTCGAGACACAATGTGGCCTAAGAATGCCACAGACTCAAGCCAAAACTCACATTTAGAAAACTTGGCATACAATTCTTTAACTTTTACAGTCTGAAGAACTATTCTGAGATGGCTAGCATGATCCTCTTTATTCCTTGAATAGATTAGTATGTCATCAATGAAGACGATAAAAAATATATCTAAATAAGGTTTTGAAAACTCTATTTATAAGGTCCATGAATGCGGCAGGTGCATTGGTCAAACCTAAGGACATGACCAGAAACTCATAATGACCATAATGGGTTCTGAAAGCTGTCTTTGGAATATCACATTCCCTTACTTTCAACTAATGGTAGCCAGATCTGAGGTCTATCTTAGAAAAACATAAAGCACCCTGAAGCTGATTGAAAAGATCATTATTTATCGGAAGAGGATACTTGTTCTTGATGGTAACCTTGTTCAACTGACGGTAATATATACACATCCTAAGGGAACCATTTTTCTTTCTCACAAATGGGACCGGAGCGCCCCAAGGTAAGATACTTAGTCGAATGAAACCTTTCTCTAAAAGATTTTCAACTGCTCTTTTAACTCTTTCAACTCTGCTGGTGCTATTCTGTATGACAGAATATATATAGGACGAGTATCTGGAAGAACATCTATACCAAAATCTATCTCTCTATCAGGAGGGACTCTAGGTAGATCATCTGGAAAGACTTCTGGAAACTCGTCTACTACTAGAACTGACTGAATATGAGGTATCTCAACACTAGAGTCATTAACTCAGACCAAGTGGTACACACACCCCTTAGAAACTAACTTCCTTGCCTTAAGGTACGAAATGAAATGACCCTTAGGCACTGCTGAACTGTTTTTCCACTCTAAGACTGACTCATTTGGAAACTGAAAGTTGACAACTCGAGTTCTACAGTCTATTGATGCATGACAGGCATGAAACCAGTCCATACCTAGAATGACATCAAAATCTACCATGTCTAACTCAATTAAATCAGCCATGGTACTCTTGTGATTGACGTAAATGAGACAATCAAGATAGACTCTCTCTGCTAGAATAGACTCGCCAACAGGTGTAGAAACACTGAAGGGTTCACAAAGTTGCTCATGAATAACATCAAAATTCAAAGCAACATAACGAGTTACAGAAGATAAACTCGCCCCTGGGTCTAGTAAAGCATAAACAGTAAAGTCAAGGACTTGGATCATACCAGTGACCACATCTGGCGAATTCTCTTGCTTTTGGCGACTATTGATAGCATATAAGCGGTTTGTTTCCCCGCCAGTACCTAAAGTAGCTCCTCGAGGTGCAGCTTTGTCTGGTGGTGCAACTGAAGAAAGATGGGCCTATTGCCCCTATTACCATTACCTTGCATGTTCTTAGGACACTCCCTCATAAAATGACCGTTCTGACCACACTTGAAACAACCAGTAGAGCCCTCACGACAAATACCTGAGTGGTTTGTGCGACAATTAGCACATGCAGGAGGCTTACTACCCCTTTGTGCCATACTGCCTTGAGAATAGGCAGGTTTAGCTCTGAAACTCTGGGAATTCTGACTATTATACTCACTTTTGTTCTTAGGTATAGGTGCACTAGCAGATGATGAAACAGGTCATTTATGCTTATGGTGGAAAGAAGACCGGTTCACATTACACTTTTGCTGCCCGAACTCATTTCCTGACCTCTTAGCTATCTTATTCTTAAACTCATTTCTATCCTTCAGCTTATCCTCCTCAACTTGTTGCATATGGATCATTAGCCTTGCTATGTCCATATCCCCTATTAGCATAGCTGCCTTGCTTTCCTTGCTTGACTGATGAGACAACCCAGCAACAAATAAACTCATTTTGTTCTTCATGTCAGCAACGATCTCCGAAGCATAGCGGGAAAGTTGTGTGAACTTCAGACTATACTCATGAACACTCATAGACTCCGGTTTAAGGGTGAGAAACTCTATTATCTTTGCTTCTCGCAACTCACGGGGAAAGAAACCCCCCATGAAAGCACTCTCAAACATAGCCCATCTCACTATTGGCACATCTTCATCCCTATTCTTTTTCCATTGGTCGAACTAGATTCTAGAGACACCCTTCATTCGGTATGTAGCTAGTTCCACCCTCTCAGCATCTACAACATGCATAATCTTAAAAAAAAATTGAAGTTTCAAAAAAATTCTCTGGATCCTCTGTGACACTTGAACCTGTGAAGCTTGGTGGATTCATCCTTAAAAACTCACGGATCCTTGAAGTATCATCCACTTCATGTCGGTTATATCTCTGTCCAACTTGATGGGTCGTAACTTGACTTAACATCCGGATAGCTACACAGAATTTAGCATTCATGAACTTTCCTAAGGGATGCACTTCTGGTGCATTAGGTACCCCTTGTTCCTCGACATTTCTCCTAGCAAGACGACCTCACACAGCTCTTCATGGAGGCATGATCTGAAAGACACGCGCACAAACGAGTTAGAGAGAGACTTTTATAGAGATACACTTTATCGGACTAAATGAGTATGGAAGAAGTAAAGGAATTCCTAAATGTTACAGCCTCTTAATTATAGATGTGGCGCGCTTCACACCGATAAATAAGACTCTACATATACGGCTTCATAGACTCCCTAGGACTCTTGAACTCTGTACTCTAATACTAAGTTTGTCACACCCCAAGCCTACATCCTGGGTGAGACTAACACTAGAGAACCATTGTTTGCCCCAAGCGAACCCTTGGCCTGGATTACTTACTCAGCGGAAAACTTAGACATAAGAAAGAGAATCCAAATATAAGATAACTCAACATGTCTTAAACTGAACTCATAATGTTTTAAAAATAAGCATTTAACTTGGCCAAAATGACAACTAAAATCTGAACATAAGCTAATAAAACTCAACATGTCTTAAACAAAACTTATAATGTTTTAAAAATAAACATTTAACTTAGCCAAAATAACAACTCAAATATGAACATAAGCCACTAACATAATGATGACGAATGAACTAGCATCTGACTGACTATCTATTAAGCCTCTAAAACAACTGAGATGGATGTCGGGACAGGCCCACGACATCCTAATGAACTAAAATGATAAAGTAATAAAAAAAAAGGAATCCTCCATAATGCAAGGAAGCTTACCAACAACACCGAAGCTCAACTGGATTAACGATACACTGGATGTTGATCCTGGTTACCTGCGTCTGCATCATAAGACGATCCAGGCCAACTGGCATCAGTACATTGAATGTACAAGTATGCGAGTTAAAATGCTAAACACAACTTAAGCTTGAAAAGAATCTGAAAGGAACTGAACAACTTACCTGGCTCAACGCAACTCAACATAATTGAACTCATTTCAATATAAAGCAGTTTAAAAACAAGTGCAATATAAAGAAAACTTGTTTAAAACATGATGTGAACTCTGTATGTATGCAAAGATATATATAACTCTGAGATGTATGTAAAAATACAAACAAACTGATGTACATAAAAATACAAAATACTACTGTGGAGTTTCTCAAATCGACAACCATCACTTAAGAGCGATAGTGATGATACAACACTTTACCTCACGCTGCCAAGGACCATCATATACCTTGCCGGGGTATAGGACCTAAGTCACTAAGTGGATCCACTAGTCTATGCTAAAAAGCATTAAAGGATTCATCTAAAAGGTATGACCCTTTTCTACCTATTATGCTACATGGTTAATGGGGGTTGTGAGTTGTGTGAACTCTTCTCCATATCAGTGCTCAATACTACTCCCAAAATATGATATTAGCTCTTTATGTTTAAAAATATACTTCTTTCTCTGATTTGAGATAAATGCTCAAAAACTTAGGTCAAAGTCTATCTTGGAAATCAAAGTTTCCTCTCCTGCTTCATTTAGAAAGCGATTACTCTTTTCTGAAAACTAGTCCAGAGGCTCTTTGAAAATTTCAGTTTCCGTTCTTATTTAAATGTGAAAATATTTTAAACTCTTTGGGAATTTATAGTCCCCATATACTTCTTTAAAGAAATGAACTTCAAACCTTTCTCTTTACTCTTTACTCAACTTGAACGTTAAGTCTTAAAACAAAGTAAAAAGCATTTGCAAAAGACTTCTTGAAAAAGACTCTAAGAACTTCCTAGACTTGGC
>NW_006239100.1:614849-615136 GCF_000226075.1 Solanum tuberosum | reverse complement strand
AATTTGAATTTATGGATTCAAGGTTATGATTCATGTTTCAGGATGATTTCTAGATGTTTAGAAGTCATTTAGGGTGTGTTTGGTATGAGGGAAATCATTTTCCGGAAAATATTTTCTAATTTTCTCATGTTTGGTTGGGTTAAATGTTTTCCAAATCAACTTATTTTCCTCAAATTTAAGGAAAATGACTTCCCTTCAAAACTTAAGGAAAACATTTTCCAAAATTCTCTTCCAACTTCAAACTATAATTACTTTTTTGTTGAAAAAATCAATTTATTTTGTCCCTA
>NW_006239100.1:589460-614040 GCF_000226075.1 Solanum tuberosum | reverse complement strand
GAACCCCCCACCCCCTCCCCCCAAAAAAAATTTGAGTTTATTTTAAAAAAATATTTTCAATTTCAAAAATTATTTTCTTTCCTAGTAAAAATAAAAGATATTTCTCAAAAAAAAAATCATTCATAAATCAAACAGTAAAAATCTTTTCCGGAAAATATTTTCTACTCACCAACCAAATATGAGAAAATAAGTCAAAAATCAACTTGTTTTCCAGGAAAACATTTTCCTTCATACCAAACACACCCTTAGAGTAGTTAGAATCAATGGAAAGTATTAGTACACTTTAGAAGGACTTAAATAGGCTAAACGACGAGAAACTGATGAAAAAATGACGATACGGCCGCGTCCCTAGTTCACCTCGCCATCCCTAACTTACTAGGGCTCCAAAATGGCGCACTGTTGGCGCGCCACCCCAGCCTGCCTGGGGTTATGGGGGCGCATCGTGCAACCTGTTCCTTAGGCAAAAATATGACAAACTTTCGATCTCGTTTTCTGATCCTAAATTATTTTAATCTGATTCTTTTTCTCAAATTTACTTTAGATTCATGTACCCAAATCATATACACAAAATCTAACCCAAACAACTCAAGGAAACAACACTTTAACATCAAGAAACTCCTTAATCCCAACTCATAGTCAAGAACAAAATGAATTCAAGAACAACTATCAAGAACATCAAATTCTCAATCTTTTAAAGAAGAAAATATGTTAAATTAAACAAGCTTGGCGCGTGGGTGAACTAACCCAATGCTATGTAATCTCACATACCTTGTAGGGATCACCCCCAACGAAATCCACAAGCTGAACTTGACGAACTTGAAGATTTCCTTGCTTCTCCTTCTCTTTTCTCCTCTTCTTTCCTCTTCTCTAAAACCCTAACTCTTTTCTAAAAGCGTAAAACTGACCAAGTTCAGTTTAGACCCTTAATTAATTCACTAAAATGAATTTAATTAATTGGATAGTGAAAATATTGAAATACCCTTCAAAAATCTGGATTGGACATTTCCTTATTTGAACAACCCAACTTCCAATGGGCGTATCTCACTCATACGAACTCGGATTCGCGCAAACTTGGAGGCGTTAGAAAGATCGTTGAAAGATCTTTCCAACCATACTTGGAAGTACACCTAAATCATCCTGAGCTAGGAGTTATGTCTATTTGAAGTTGACCAAAAACTCACTATTTCCTAACTTGAGTAAATTTCCAGATTTTTCCTTCTTTCCAAAAATGACTATTTCCAATTATTGGCTTCTTCCTATTTATTTCAAATTGCAAGATGTTACAGTTATCGACATAGGAAGCATGATTATGATCATTATTATTATTATTAGGCATTTGACTGTAGAATTCATATATATTTTTATTGTATTTGAAATGTATGGAGTTAGATTTGAAAATAGAGTTATGTTTTACTTTTGCAGAAAATTATTCAAAATAATGTTCATGTTATACTTGTATAAAATTTCATAAGTGAAAAATGAGGTGAAAAACATATTATACCAGCATATTTTCAAATTTAAAGTATACCGTTAGAAAGAAAAGGTTGCGTTTCAAATTTTCATGGTCAAAAATCTATTTTCAAATAAGTGAAAATTATTTTTATAAATAAGTAAATAAATCTTTATGTTTAAATGGGTCCTAAAAGTAGAAGTTACCAGACATGAAATATAAAGGATTTTTTTTTTAAAGTACAATAAATGAAAAATGGGAGGAAAAGAAACAAAAATAATTTTAGTGGTCAATTTTCATGGGTTAAGTGAAAATTCATAGAATTAACTTGAATTATTTATGCTCACAACCTTTAATTATATTATAATAAAAATTATAATTTGAAAAAGATTTTATGTTAAAACAAATAAGTAAAAAAATAATAAGTATTTTCATCTGAACAAACTAAGGGAGCAATTAAATTGATTTCCAAATAAAATTTAAATAATTTTAAAAAAAAACAAAAATCGAGGGAAAATGAGAAAAGAGAAACTAAAGCTCCAGAAGGAAAATAAAACATGGGTCCATAAAGCAGATTATAATATCAATAAAATAATCCCTTCATACAACTAGTACTAGTTGTGCCTCACACACAATAAAAAAATGATTATTGAGTCGGATAGCTATGACGATATATAAGGACCATTTCATGAAATCATTGATATGACCAATTACGCGTATGCATTTTTAATAAAATATTTTTTGTGGAATATATTTTCTTTAATACCAAACACACCTAACTTTTTCCTCATAATGAAGTTTTGGCTTTGACTTCTGAATCATATAAATCAACAATTATATACTAACATATAGAATACATAAACTCCTCATATTTAGAGCTAAAATGTCAAAATATGAGTCATTTTTTTAGACCCATTGCGGTATTGCCCCAAGTTTATTATGTTTTCACTTTGTTTATATTTTTTTTAATATTTCAAAAATAATTTTTTTTTTTTCACTTTTAACAAATAAAGAAGAACAATTACATTTTTCTAAGTCTTAATTTCAGCATTAATTCTTCGTTGACTAAATTATTTTTCAAAATCTAATACTCCACTAAACATTAATTAATTGAGATAATCTGGTGTTTGAATATTTCAAATTCATATGTAACAAGTAAACATAAGTACAAAATAATAGCAAAACGTACAAATTGAGTGCTGAGTAGGACCATTTGGGACCTTGTTTCTTTGTTTGTCAGTGTGCCGCCGTGGAACGCAAATGACCACTCATTCTCCGATGCAAAAGGAACCAAACAACATTTATCAGCCCAACAGGGTAAAACAACTAATGTTTGTACATTTATCAGCCCAATAGGGTAAAACAACTAATGTTTGTATTTTTCCATAGCTAATGTTTATGCGATTCTGCAATCATTTTTTTTTACAACATTTTTTTCCTCTCCCTAAAATATGCCTGAAAGAATTGTTCTGTTTTTTTTTTTTTTTTTTTTGGGGGGGGGGGGGTTGTATGACTTGAATCAGTGTTGCTAAAACTTGTCTTTTTCTAATTTTTAGTTGAAATTAAAGGATATCTGGCAAAAATGTGTATTATAATTTTTTTTGATAATTGTCATTTCATCACATTGAATTTATCGCAAAATATCCTTATTGTTCAAATTGATAGAGTATTAGCTATTTAAAATTCTTAAAGAGGTGTATAAAGTATTTTATATTAATTCTCTATTGAATAGCTTTTTAAAGGATGGATAAAACTTGATACTTAGAAAATGTTACTTCATAAGCAAAAGTACATAAAAAATAAATAGGATTCAACACGCCAATGGAATGAGCAGCGTGCCTAGCGGGGATTAGTGCCACCCTGAGAGTCCATACATGCATCACAAAAAAGATGCAGTACTTGACAAAAGAGAAGTAAGTACATGTGAAATAGTACTTTCGTGATGAGGTGAACCCAAATAAGAATAATATAAGTTGTACTAGCACCATCTTATTGCACATACTTTAAATTCTAATTTTTTAACTCTATACTTGCCGGGTATTAGGATATTGTGTTACTCTTTCAGTACAAAGGATGGTTGCTTTACTCCAAAGTCAGCTTACTGATTTGTTAAAATTTTATGTTGAAAATAGTTTAACATCAATGCATCTTACACTATGGTTGTGTTTTTTAGTTTTTCGTTTTTTTTGCAAAGATAAAGATTATATGATCACATTGCTTTAAATGGACAATAGTCTGAAGAGATATATTTTGTGCATCAAGATTTATGCTTTAACTACAACAGGTTGTGTTTGTTGCTCTTAAACCCCCCTTTTCTATCCAAAAGAAGATATTGAGGATAATACTTGGACTGTACTGGATATGTTTTTGTTGCAAAAGTGGATTTATAACATATGTAAGCATGTGAGCTAATGAAAAAGGGGGATGAAAACATGATTTTCCTTACTATGATTTACCTTTGTGTAACTAATGACATTTTGTTTCCTCATTCTTCATTCTCCTCATCTGGTAATGTAGGTTATGAATATCTTGTCTTTTCTAATGAACCTGCAGAAAAGAATTTGTGAAATTTGCGGTGATTTAGGTATTCAAGAAGCAGTTATTACCTACTATGAGTATAAGAATGTTGACGTGAACCAGTAAGTTCTCTATCTCTTTTTAACATGAAAATGCAGTCAGGTGAGCTGAAAGTCATGACTCTCTGATTCGTACTTGCTTCGTCACCTTGTGCATATATATATATGTTCTTTGTAAACTTTAAACATTGCCCCAATCCTAAACCCCTTATGTTTTGGTTGACTTGCCATTTCTTAGGGAGAAACTGATCTTTCACACAAGGGGCTGCTTCTCTCGAAGGAAATTGCTAGTTAGATTACCAACTATGTCCCATTTTTGGAATTTTAATAGGAATGAAAAGTGGAATAGAACTAAAAGACTAAATTGAAGTGATATTACTTCTTAGTGAGAGTAGGGACTTCTTAGAGTTGTCCAATCTTTCTGGCAAGTTTCACAACTGTCGAATGCTAATAGTATTGGATATTGGGTTCCACCTAAAGTATGTATACATTGATTTTTTTTGTTTAGGTTTCAAAAGGTAATTTATTTATAAAGGCTTAAATAGTAGGTTGTATATTGCTAGCTCCTTCTATAAGCATCTGATTAGTAGTAGCATTTATATGTCGATTGGCAGTTCCTGCTACAAGCATACAGGTAGAACTAGTTATAATGCAAATATTAGTATAATCTATTCTTTCATTAACATGTTGTGTTATTTAATTCTTTTAAATATAGTGTGTATCTTTTATGCATACATAGTCATCTTCTTGTTCTAAAAAAATTGTTTTTCTCTTCCTTTAAGATATTGTGTTTTGGGTTATAGGGAAGATGCACCATTGGATTGGTGTTGTGAAGAATGTGATATTCGCAAGGGGGTAATGTTTTCACTGCGTGGACTAGAAAATGAGTGTTTTAAGGGACCCAAGTTACATGCCTCTACAAAGATTTGTCAAAGTACTTTGCAACCAAAGAAACATAGCAAGTTTCCTCGAAGGGAACATATTAACTGGGAAAAAGAGGTACGGACCGGGAAAATGAGATATCTACCTGTTGAAGAAGAACTTGGTTTGACATCACGTATCAATAAATATGGATCTCCACCGATAAATACCATCTCTTCAAGAGTTGTGTCAACCAAATCCTGAAAATTTAGTAAGCCTAAAGGTTAAGTGTTCACCACCATCTTTTGTATTCATTTACTTGGTTTGATTTGTCCTCTTCTTATACCTCTATTCTTCAGAGATTTCATTTTCTATCAGATACTCTAATTAATTTTTTTTCAATGATATGGATATTATCTTTCAAAATGATTTCTGTTACAATGTCAATATTTGTAAAGCTTTCATAGAAAAATTAATTTTCTTCTATACTTCAATTTAATTTGATGTAGCCTGTTTTTAGGTACGGGTGCCTCTACCATTCTTGAGCATATGAATCCGGATGTTGTGAACGAGATTCGAATGATGAATTCACCTATGACAAACCCTTATGATCCTGCAGTTCCTTCCTGGAAGTAAGCACCCTTCATGAATGCACATTAATTACTAACATAGGTTAACACATGGTACACTAAGCTCCAAAAATGTTCAAATTCAGCTCATCACTGTTTTTGCATGCTAGCTTTTTGGATGACCCATCTTTGCTAGGTTGCCCATAAAATAAATGGTTACCTAGGGACGCCATTAGTATCACTAAAAAAATCAATAGTGCATTGTAGATTATATGCCTTACTATGGAAAAGAGTTCTGCTCATACATAGTTGCGAGTCAGAACATAATGATACTCTGAATAGATAATGTTTAGTGAGATGGTAGTAAATTTGATTCCTATTATGTATAAATTCCTTGAGGACTTGAAGTTGCTACCACTCTATGTCATTGTATTATGGAATATGGACAATCTCATGTTTTTAGGTATGGGAAACAAGATATTGTAGTTCAGCAGGTTTATGGGAACCGTACATTGTTTGTTTTCTAAATTTTTTTTCCAGTTTTGTAACTTAATGAGATTTAGAGTGTAAAACAACCTTTAGCTTTTTGTGAAACTTTCTGTTTATGTTTTTGTGTCTTAGAAATTACTTCATGGGTCTTTTTGTGGCCTTGAAACTCTAATATTCTTTTGTTATGCGTCAAAAAGAAGAGAAGTTTCCCTTTGATTATTTTATAGATTACATATATATTGAAGATCCTTTTGTTACTTGAAGAATTTGCACTTCTCAACTTTGCTTTCCTATAATAATTAGTCTTTTTTATCTTATTTTTTTGCATTTTAGGGGAAGTTTTGACGTCTTAGGTGCTCTATATCTTGCATCTAGGATATTCAATAACTGAATCAAGGTTCATCCTCCTTGCAGAGTTAGACGTAAAGTGTATGAGTTCTCAGGACTATTGCCCGATACTATTAAACTTGAACTAGTTCTGCATGGGGATATCTGTCAAAGGTTATTCGACAATTATTGTCCGGGTAAAGAAGACGTAGGACTGTATTTCTTCGCAAGTTAGAGAAAAAGGTCAAATTCTACCATATATATCCATCTAAAAGGGATAAGGGTTGCAAAGTAGAAGTGCGCCCTTGCCCAAGATTGTTTTTATTAGAAATTTATTTGCATTTCCCATTATATGTAGATTTGAAAGATATATTGCTTTGATGGAGTACATGTGCAACAAGGATTTGGTGATGAGAACTCTTATCAATGATGTTGAGTTGCTTATACTTGCATCCACAACCTTGTGCAGTGATTCTCAATGTACATTTATAATCTCTATGTTATTTTCTCATTATCTTACTCCCCTTCAATGCATCTCACCTTGTGAATGTTTTTGTAGGATGGAACAACGAGCACTTCCTGTGGGGCTTATTTTACCGCATGAGACAGGATAAAGACAGATGTGTTGAAGGGGGAAGCCATGATAGCTGGAGAAAATGAAGGAATGTTGAACATTGTTGTCTCGACAGCTACCAGATTAGTATAAGATAGCAAAAAACAGTAACAAGGGAATTTTCTGGCCAATGCAATATTCGAGTTGTTCATTATCATAGTTAACCTTATGGAATCATTACAAATTTTGATAAATTAGTTCCCCTTTCTGCTTTTACAATGAATTAATGTTGATATTTATTTTTATGAATGAAAACCGTCTTTCTATTTTCAATGAAATCAATTTACAGTGTAAGAATATGCTTTGTTGACTTTTGATTATGTATCTTCATAATAGTTAGTTGAAGGAACTAATTACCTCTCATGACACCAGGAGGGAGTACTCAAATGGAGAGGCAAAAACATGTTTTTGGATATTTTACAACTTATGTTTCCCTCACAGATTCAGGTGCCATATACCTTTCTATTCCCTGATAAGTCCATGTTTATGGTTCGTACCCAGTTCCAAGGTCGAAGAGAAACCAAAATCAGCAATCTTGGTAGTTTTGGTACCTACAGTGAGAATATTACCATGGTTGTTGTAAATGCAACTTAGGCCTAAAAGAATATTCTTGGTGTGTTTATTAACTGAATTGTCTTCTCTTGAATCTCTTCTATGTGTCATGATTTAAACAATCGTCTTACTTGTTACTTCTTTCGCCTTTTTAATGAACGAGAATGATTTTAAGTTAACTTTAGCTAAAATTTAACTAAAATACTAGTAGGTTAAATGGGCAATAATGATGAATATGTAACAGAGTTTGAAATTGAACTAGCACACTTAAGACTAATACATAAGTTGTTCTCTTTATCTATTTTGGTCCTTTTTATTTATTATTTTCCTTCTTTATTTTTTCAAAAAATATTACCTTCGTAACTTAGGAGTCCCATAACTTATACTAGCTAATTTACATATTCAATTGCTACTTTTGTCTCATAATATCTATAACTTTCATGTTTTTCAAACCGGAAAGACGTTTTAAACACGGGTTGCGCAGATTCAAGTTGGGTCGAGTCGTTTCGGCTAATTATTTAAATAATAAAAAATATTTTGGCCATTTAATTTAATTTAATTTAATTAAGTAAATAAATAATTAAAACAGACTTTGTCCAAAATATAATATCTCGATCGATCATTTTTCAAAGCCGAAGCCGAGCGACGATGGCGCGAGGGGGGTTCCTCTTTCCAACCTTTTTAACAACTAGTAGAAGTGTTTCTCTATTTAAACACTTAAACTTTTCTTTCCACCACAAATGAGGGAGAAATGTCTGTCACGCCCCGAGCCTACACCCTGGGCGGGACTGGTAGTCGAGAACAATTGATGGCCCCAAGGGAACCCTTGGCATGGCTTAACTCATAGCTGTCACGACCCGAGCCTACACCTTGGATGTGGACGGTACTTGAAAACCATTTTTGGTCCCCAAGCGAACCCTCAACCTGGCTGACTACAAAAGGAAAATTGATTCAAGCATACAAAACTTAAAAACTAAATAAAATTCATGAACTCAACTTTGCAAATCTTTAACTCAAATGAACAACTGAGAATAAAATCATATATTTAACTCGCCATAAAATAGGCAACTTAAGTCTTTGAAATACTTAACAAAATAAATGAACAAACATCTAAAACTCTTTTATCTATCTATGAAGCCTCTAAATGACAAAGATGGAAGTCGGGACAATACCCACAACCTCCTAACAACTGATATAACTGAAAGTAAAAGTGGAGCCCTCCGGAAGCAAGGAGGCTCAGCATAGCTAACTCGAACTCCATGTGGTATCAACGAAGCTCCTATTGATGATCCTGAATACCTGGATCTGTATCATAAAAAAGATGCAAACCAAATGGCTCAGTACGTTGAATGTACGAGCATGTAGGGGGAATTCTAAAGTATAACATAAGCATGAACTTGATAAAAAGGAAACATACTTACCTCTTTTCAAACTTACTCAAATCAAGGTATACTCAAGGATATTCAAAACTACTCAAACGTACTCAACTCAGAAGTACTCAAGGATAAGATACTTAACTCGGTAATAAGGTTCCCAACTCATGACACTCAAGGATAAAGCTGTAAAACTGTAGATAGCAACTCAATGTATTGAAAAATACAATAATACTCGGTGTGTATATAAAAATACAATATAACTATGTGGGAGTTACTCTAACTGACAACCATCAATATGAGCTATGTGATGATACAACATCTCGCCCACGCTGCTAGAACTGTACTATACTTTACCAAGGTATAAGACCTCTCAACTATGTGGATCGACTAGTCTATGCTAAAAAGTACTAAGGAATCATCTAAAAACTATGACCCTTTCTACCCACGTCGGCTAATGGTTTATGAAGACATGAGTTATCTGAACTCAAACTCGTCCCCATAATGGTGCTCAATACTACTCCCAAAATACTCAACTTATATGTTTAAAAACATATCTCTTTCAGTGGTTTGAGATTATTACTCAAAATCTTTCTCTAAAAAGAGATGATACTCAAACTGCTCAAAACTCTTTTGAAAATCTCAGTTTCCTCCTATTTTAAATGTGAAAACATTTACTCTTGGGAATACTTAGTTTCCATATATATCATTTTAAGAAATGAACTTTACTCTTACTCTTTACTCAACTCAAAACTTAAGTCTTAAAACAAAGCTAAAATGTTTGTAAAAGACTACTCAAAATATTATTCATGCTGAATTATGGACGTGAACGACACAATGCAAGGTTTTCAATAACCATAGATAGAACTCAATACTTGAGACTGAAGAACTTCAATGATACTACTCATTTCAAGAGTTCTCAACTCAGAGGGTTCATGCGGAAATATAAGCATGAACTACTCAACTCAAGGACTCGAAGATACTTCTCATCTCAAGATTGTTCAACTTAGAGGGTTCATGCGGGATTATCTGCATGAACAACTCAACTCAAGGACTTCATGGGCAGCATGTAATAGTCCCATGATCATAAATATAATCTCAAAGGGGATTAGAAACTCAATACTCAAGACTTAGAACTTGAATATACTACTCCTCTCAAAGGTACTCAACTAATGGAGTTCATGCGAAGTTATGGGCATGAACGACTCGACTCAAGGGTCAAAATAATAATAAGGAACTCATGTATACGACTCTTCTCATTATCATACTTACTCAAAACTTAACTCAAATTGATGATAGATCTCAAAGGATTCACAATTGAACTCAAAGGCTTCCTTAAACTCTACTCTTAACTCTCTCTTGAATGTGAATTATGAATTCAAGAGTTATGGTTCATGATATGAAAGATCGTTTAATAATAAAGTAGGCTCATGAATACATTCATCTTACTCTCATACTAATTTGTTCGAGTCTTGAAACAAGTTACTAGAAGTTGTAGAAGACTCCTCAAAAAGGACTCAAAGGGACTTTCTCGAAATGTTCGAATGAACTCTCAAGACTTAACTCTTAACTCTACCTTGAAATTGAATTACGAATTAAAGGTTTATAATTCATGTTATGAATGATTTCTAGGTGTTTAGAAGTCATTTAGAGTAGTTAGAATCAATAGGAAGTGTTAGTACACTTTAGAAGGACTTAAACGGGCTAAATGATGAAAAATGGGTTGGGGGGGACGGCCCTGGCGCACTGTTGACGCGTTGCACCAGTCCCAAAGTTTAGAGAGCCATTTCTGGCACACTGCTGGCATGCTGCCCCAGCCTCCCTGGTGCTACAGGAGAGCATCGCGCCAGTATCCCCCAGGCAAAGCTGATGAACTTTTCCTCTCATTTTCTGATCCTAAATCACTTTTTATCATAAAAACATTCTCAAGTTTTCCTTAGATTCAATTACCCAACCTAAGTACAAATTAATACACTCAAAACAATCACTTTCATCTTAAGAAATCATCAAAACCCCAACAAAACAAGATTTAGAATGAACTTCAAGAACACCTATCAAGAACTTAAATCCTTCAACTTTTGAGAATGAAATTTCAATGAAAATAACATGTTTGGCATGTGGATGAACAAACCCAACACTATGGAATCTTACATACCTCTTAGGGATTGAACCCATGGCAAAAATCTTCAACAAAATGCAAGACTCTCGACAAACGCTTTGATCCTCTCCTCTTTTCTCCTTTTTTCTCTTCTTTTCTCTTCTTGAACTCTCAACTAAAACCCAACACGTAAATTAGGATTATAATACTGAACCTAATAGGATTAGACCCTTAAAATCTTACTAAAAATGAATTAAATCTGATTTGGTAAGGAAAAGACCAAAATACCTCTCTAAAATCCGGTTTTGACTTTCCTTATCTAGACAACCCAACTTCGAATGGACATATGTCCCTTATACAAACTCAAAACTGAGAAAACTATGTGCCGTTGGAAATATAATTCAAAGATATTTCCTACGGTATCTAGTAGCACACCTAACTCATCCTGAGCTATTAGTTATGATCGTTTGAAGTTGACCCAAAACTCATACTTAGCTTAACTTTGTCAAACTTTCCAAATTTGATTATTTCCAAAAACGATTTCTTTCCAATTCTAACTCTTTATAGTTCTTTCAAAAAGTGAGGTGTTACAATATATCCCCCATGGGATCATTCGTCCTTGAATGACGGCTGGACTGGGTATGAGACGGGGTTACTCTTATCATCTCTACCATACTAACTAGAATTGTCCGCATTACTATTCGAAACCAACTAAGGGATTTCATAGAACTATTTCTCATAGTAAAACCTCCTCCTGCTCTTCCTCCTCATTTATAACCTTAGTGGAATTATCACACCATCCCTATCATGATAAAAACATCAACCTCTTCTTTCTAACATCACGACATTACTAAAAAGACCTCTAAAAGGATATCTCCCATACTTTGGAACTCATTACTATCTTACTCTCAAACACTTGACTTGATTTCTCATCTTGTCATCTCCCCCTTGGGTCTAAAATTGACACTTGAAAACTATGGACCTATTCCATCATCTCTAACTGGTCCTTATCTCTTTTACTCTAACACTCGGGAGAAGTTTATCTCATGACTACAGAACTCTCAATAAGCGGGTTCTAAGACCTCTTTCTAAGGTGTTTCTCTTAACTTCTTCTAATTACATACCACTTTGGTACACCTCGTAATGCTCTTGTTACTTTGTGACTTCGCCACACTTTAGTGCCCTCATCTAAAGGTTAGGATCTCTCACTAATACTACTCATATTCATTAGAGCTAACATCTCAATTCCTCACCTGCTCTATCTCAATTCTACCAGATCAAATCTCAAGACTAACATCATCACCCTCATGTTTCCATTCTTTGGATCATGACACTCATCTCAAATTCAAGCTTAATGTTCATTACTAAACCTGAATATCAATACAATTGCTCGCCTACAATGTTATACCTCATTGCTTGATCAGTTCTATAACCTTCTAAACATCATGACCCTCTCAAACAAATCATAAGCCTAGCTTAGATCAATCACTTTATGAATACTTTTTCTCTTCTATTTGACACTTACACTTGGTCATTACCTACACAATGACACTTCATCAAAAGCTCCTGTCTAGTTAGAAAACACTCTACGTCCTATGATGGAATCTTCACAACTCATCAATTCTTAGTTTACCCATAAGGGAAAACTCTTCATCCATCACTTACTGGGTGCATGACTTTAATAACATAATATTCCCCATCAGTAGCTCCCTTTCATAGATTACTAAACCTCTACATACTTTCCTCTAAGTCTAGGCACTGTGATATACCGTGAGTTTACGGTATTTTTAATATATTTCACTTAAGAGTTGTGTGTGTCTAGGGACATTTTGTATTGGTTTTTTTTATATGTTTTTATCATGTTTGTAGGAAATAAGTTTAGATGCGGAAGTCGAGAAACACATCTGAAGAATGTTCAAAAAAGGGCATCTATGGATGTGATTGACGGACCGTAGATCCAATCATGTTCCGTAGATGGTGATCGTAGATGGACGGGCAAGGATTGAAGGAGATCAGGGAATTATTGACTAAGTGTGGAACCACGGGTGCAAACGACGGACAGTAGATTGACCTACGGGCCGTACTGCAGTTCCGTCAAATCATTCAGAGATGGGGTTCCAGTACCTAATTTTCAAGATTCTAAGTATGGAGCTATAGAGGAGGATCCACAGACATTAGATCAAACCACGGTCCGTACTGTTGATTCGTCGATTGAGTCTGAGAGTGACGATTTTGAAGCTGAAAATATTGCCTAAGTCCTGAGCCACGGAAGGGACCTATGGACCATAGGTCAATCCACGGTCCATAGGTCAATGTCGTAGATCGAAACCGCATCTTGAAACATTATTTCCTTATTTCATTTCCTTTTTAGTTAGGACTTTATTATTTTAGTTCTAGTTTTTGGCTTTGGAGATTAACTTGGAATTTCAGCAATTCTTGATTTCCTAAGTTCGTTTTGAAGATTTTGACTTTGAAATTCAAGTTGAGATTCTAGGTTTATTCTTCTCATTACGTAAGTTCATGATTTCTTCATCTAAAAATATGAATTGTGTTCTTGCTACTATGGGTAACTAAATCCACAACTAGGGTTGTGGGAACCATGAGCGATTAACAAATTATGAATAGTAACTAAGTAATTCCTGAATAGTGTTATTGCATGCATTGATAATTCTTTCGTTTAGAATCTTTTTAACAAGTGCACACGTTTGAACTCACCTTGTTGCTACTTGCTGGACCAAAGAGTTAGTTAATAAGAAAACAATTATCAACATAGATTTAGTGTGATACTATCTAATAGTCTAATGTCAATTGGTGTGAGGGTGAAAACTAAGTCATACATCGATGTGATGTCTAATATGAGGTAACGGTAAGGGTTAGTAAATTATACACACGTAGCTGGACCAAGGTGCGGGGTGAAATTCTCTAGTTGCCGGACCAAGGAATTAGAGATACCTAACTTATCACTTTGCATATAATACACTAGAAAAGGATTACTATTACTAGAATTACCACGTTATGAGCTTATGGGGAACACGTACACCCTAGTTTCTCTCTCATCTTGATCAGAACAAAAGTTTGAATCTTGCTTACTAATTTTTCATAACTTTCAGAATTTGTTTCACAACCCCCCCCCCTTTAATTACTTGTTTCTGAACTACATTGACTAAAGGAATATAATCGTAAGCTGAACTTAAGTCTAAACCATATTCCTCGTGGGATCGACCCCAACCTACAAGTTGGGTTCTTTATTTGATAACGATCGTGTACGCTTCTTTAGGGAGATGTAATTTGAGCGTATCAAATTTTGGCATTGCTACTGAGGAATAAGGCTTTTAGATTAAGTATAACTACATCATTGAACTTTAGTCCAAATATTTCCTAATTTTACTTTTTCTTTTGTCTTTGTTTCTCTCAGTATCCTACTCTAGTGTATGTCAAGTACACGAAGCCAAGGTGAGCCACTTACTCCTTGCGACCCAGAATTGAACAGAACTTTGTGAAGAATGAATAACCAAGGAGACCCAGTCAATCCTATCGGAGGAAATTTAGGTGATGGAGTTGGGCTGCAACCTCCAAGGGTTGGTGATGAGAATAATCAGGTTCAAGCTGAGAATCTATTGGGAGATGCACTAAGGGTATATGATCCACCAGGACCAAGACTGCGTGATAACTATAAGGTCAACTTTAATGTCGTTGAATCTGAAGGACCTCGTGATAACTATAGGGTCAACTTTAATACCATTGAATTTGAAGGACCTCTTGTCCTAACCCCTATACCTCCGGGGCATACATTTGTGGTGACTAGCAGTTTGATGCAGATGCTTATATCGAGGGGTTCATTTGTTGGTTTGGCATCGAAAGATCCATATGCTAACGTAACCAAGCTAAGGAGTGTTTGCAAGAGTTGTGTAGGTTGACCGAACTTGGACATGGATGTCATTGGATTGCGAGTATTCCCTCTATCATTGATTGGCGATGCTGCTAGGTGGTTTAATGAGCTTTCTTATAACTCAATCTAAACATGGGGACAACTAACTGATGTGTTCTTTGCAAGATTCTTTCCTGTGTCAAAGAAGCTATACCACAAAGATAAACTCAACAACTTCGTAGCATTACAGAGATAGTCTGTCAATAGCTCTTAGGACAGGTTCACTGCTTTCATAAAAAGTGTTCCAAATCACCGCATTGATGATGAATCGCTGAAAGAGTATTTCTACAGAGGTCAGGATGACAATAGTAAGGCGATGCTTGATACTATCGCTGGAGGTTCATATTGTGAGTGCACTTTTGAACAGATTGCGGAGAAACTAGAAAAGATTTCCTGAAACAATAAAGCATGGAGCACTAGAAAGTCAGATACTGCGAGGAACACATTTGTCGTTTAAGCTACAAACAACCAGTCTACAGATGAGATTTGTGAGAAGATGGCTTATATGAGGACCGAATTGGGGTTGGTGATGAAGCATGCGAGCGGAGGTGCGAAAGAGGTAAATGTTGTCAATTATTTGACTAGAAATCCACCACCGGGTGAAGAATGTTACTATGAAGAGAATACTTATGCGGTGAATAATCAGACAGGGGATTTCCAAGCCAACGCCCAAGGTTCCAATACGAATAATTATCGTCAAGGTCAGGGAAACCAAGGTCGAAACTATGGCAACTACAACCAAGAGGGTCAATATGTCCGGGATGGGAACTACAATCGTGATAACAATTACAATCAGAACAACTATGGCAACAGAAATGATCTAGTAGGACCTTATTTCCCTCCTCAAAATTGGGAATCTGGTAATAGGGAAGCTAGAGGCAATATGTCACGTATTGAGGATATGATGAGAAGGTTTAATGCAACTAATCAGAATGTGAAGGAGATGCAAAATGACTTGTCTGGTATTGGTCAAAAAGTTGATACCCATGTAGTGTTAATTAAGCATCTTAAGCAGCAGATGACTCAGTTGTCTACTACAGTGAACCCACGTCAACCAAACACACTTCCTAGCAACACCATCCAGAATCCAAATAATGATGGGCATTGTATGGCAGTCACTACTCGAGGGGGTAAGCAGACCATTGATCCACCGATGCCATCTGGGGTTGAAGTTGAGGTTGGTAAAGATGATGATATGATTGAGGTACATGAATAGGCCTAGAATGCAATAGAGAAGGAAGCGGAGATAATTCAGAAAGTTGTTCCCATGCCTAGACCTCTACCTCCCTTCCCACAAAGGTTAGTGAAGAAGACTGAAGAAGGCAAATACTGCAAATTTATTAGTATGTTGAAGCAACTTTCCATCATTGTGTCGTTGATTGAAGTTTTGGAGCAAATGCACGGGTATGCGAAGTTTATGAAGGATTTGGTTACTACAAAACGGGCCGTGAGTTTTGAAGATGATAATAAGTTGCAACATTGTAGTGCTTTTGCTATAAGGTCCCTTGTGCAGAAGAAGGAAGATCCTGGGGCTTTCACTATTCCTTGTACCATTGGGTTGCTACATTTTGCAAAGGCATTGTGCGATTTGGGTGCTAGTATCAATTTGATCCCATTGTCTATTTACAAGAAGTTAGGTTTAGGGGACCCAAAACCAACTGTGATGCGACTGCTTATGGCCGACAGAACTGTCAAGAAGCTCATCGGTGTGCTCCAAGATGTACTAGTGAAAGTGGAGTCTTTTATCTTTCCGACAGATTTTGTGAAACTTGATTGTGATGTTGATTTTGAGGTTCCCATTATCCTTGGGAGACCTTTCCTAGCTACTGGGCGCGCCTTGGTTGATATGGAGAAAGGTCAAATGAAGTTCCGATTGAACAATGAAGAGGCAACTTTCAATATCTCTAGGTCCATGAACTAGAGTAGTGAGGTTAAATCGGTATCTATGGTGACACATATTGTAGAGAGTGGTTCTGAGGTGACTATTGAAGAGAGGTTGGGTGTTGATGCACTAGCAGCGGAAATGATGAACTTTGATGGTGATGGTATTGAAGACTATGATAAATTGGTTGCCGCACTTGATAGGTTTGAATTCTGTTCAAAACCAAAGAGATTGGAATTAGACATGAAGAATCGCGACTCTCCAACTACTAGACCGTATGTTGAGGAGGCACTGGAATTGGAGCTTAAGGCTCTACCATCACATTTGAGGTATGTATTATTGGGGAGAGATGGTACTTTACCAGTCATCATTGCGGCAGCTTTGAATATGGCTCAAGTTGAGGAATTGGCTTCCGTGTTGAAGAGGTTCAAGCGAGCTATTGGGTGGACTATTGCAAACATTATTGAGATTCCTCCTAGTAGTTGTTCTCATAAAATTCAACTCATGCCAGATCACAAGCCTAGTATTGAACACCAGAGAAGACTAAATATGCCTATGCAAGAGTTAGTTAAGAAGGAAATCATCAAGTGGCTGGATGCTGGAGTTATTTATCCCATTGCAAATAGTAGTTGGGTGTGTTATGTTCAGTGTGTGCCCAAGAAAGGTGGGATTATTGTGGTATGGACTACCGGAAATTGAATGCTTGGAAAATGACCATTTTACTATGTCGTTCATAGATCAGATGTTGGACGAATTTGTAGGTAAGGTTTGGTATTGTTTTCTTGATGGTTATTCGGGCAATAATCAGATTTCTATAGCTCCGAAAGACCAAGAGAAGACCACCTTCACTTGCCCTTATGGGAATGTTGCATTCAAATGGATGCCATTTGTGTTGTGCAATACTCCAGTGACCTTCCAGCGTTGTATGATGTCGATATTTTCTGATATGGTGGAGGAACTTCTATTAAGGTATTTATGGATGATTTCTCTGTGGTAGGTGATTCTTTTGATCGTTGTCTGGACCATTTGGCCGAGGTGCTTAAAAGATGTAAAGAGTGCAATCTTGTGCTAAATTGGGAGAAATGTCACTTCATGGTGAAAGAAGGGATAGTTCTAGGTCATCGGATTTCTGAGAAGGGTATTGAGGTTGATAGAGCGAAAGTTGAGGTAATAGAAAATCTTCAACCACCTATCTTAGTTAAAGGTGTGAGAAGTTTTCTTTGGCATGTAGGTTTCTATAGGAGGTTCATCAAGGATTTCTCCAAAATTGCGCATCCATTGTGCAAACTGCTCGAAAAGGATTATAAGTTTGATTTTGATGATGCTTGTCTGAGAGCATTTGGAGAGTTGAAGGAGAAGTTATTTACTGCACCTATCATTATTTCATCGGATTGGGGACAACCGTTTGAGGTAATGTATGATGCGAGTGGAGTGATGCTTGGTGTAGTATTGGGACAAAGGCGAGAGAAGATTCTTCATCATATTTACTAAGCTAGCAAAGCTCTAAATGTGGCTCAAAAGAACTATACATTGACTGAACATGAGCTTCTTGCAATGGTTTTTGCATTCGAGAAATTTTGATCCTACTTTCTTGGTACTAAGGTCATTGTGCATACTGACCATTCTGCATTGAGGTATTTAATGGCTAACAAGGATGCAAAATCAAGCTTGATTAGATGGTTGTTGTTACTATAAGAGTTTGACTTTGTGGTGAAAGATAGAAAGGGGACAGAAAATCAGGTTGCCTATCACTTGTCTAGATTGGAGGAAGAACTATGCTGAAGCTTGGTGATAGGGCTGAAATTAATGATGCTTTTCCAGATGAACATGTATTGGTTGCTTCTCACGATCTGATTCCTTGGTTCGCAGACTTTGCTAACTATTTGGCAAGTGATATGGTGCCATCACATTTGTCTTTTCACCAAAGGAAGAAGTTTATGCATGATGTGAAGAATTTCTTTTGGGTATGAACCTTATTTTTATCGTAGTTGTGCTGATGGGATTATTCGTCGTTGTTTGCCCGAGGTCGAGATGTTTAGTATACTAGAGGCGTGCCATTCATCGCCTATTGGTGGGCATCATAGTGGTATTCGGACTGCGCATAAGATTTTGTAGTGTGGGTATTACTGGCCTACCATCCACCAAGATGCTCATGATTTCGCCAAGTCTTGTGACCATTGCCAAAGAGAAGGAGGAATTTCAAAGAGGCAAGAGCTTCCTATGAATCCTATATTGGTGATAGAGTTGTTTGATGTAATGAGTCCATTTGTGCGTTCACATTGCATGAAGTATATTCTTGTTGTGGTTGATTATGTATCACAGTGGGTGGAAGCAATTGAACTTTCCAACAATGAATGTAAGAGTGTCACCGCATTCTTGAAAAAGAATATCTTCTCCAGATTGGTGCACCTAGGGCAATTATCAACGATGAAGGTTCCCACTTTTGTAATAAGTTGTTCAAGGCGTTACTTGAGAAATATGGTGTCCGCCATAATGTAGCCACTCCTTACCATCCACAGTCTAGTGGGCAAGTTGAAGTGTCCAACAGAGAGATCAAGCAGATTTTGGCAAATACTGTGAATACTAATACAACGGATTGGTCAAGGAAGCTTGATGATGCTCTATGGGCCTATCGCACCGCATTCAAGACTCCCATAGGTATGTCCCCCTACCAACTTGTATATGGGAAGTCTTGCCATTTGCTAATAGAACTAGAGCATAAGACTATGTGGGCGATAAAGAAGCTAAATTTGGATTGGGAAGCTAAATTTGGATTGGGGCGCCGCATCAAATCAGAGAATGAGTGACTTGAATGAGCTTGATGAGTTTCGCCTAAGAGCTTATGAAAATTTAGTCTTGTACAAGGAGAAGATGCAGAAGTATCATGATCAAAGGATTGAAAAATGTGAATTTGTTGTGGGTGATCTTGTGCTTCTATTCAACTCTAGGTTGCGCTTGTTTCCGGAAAAGCTCAAGTCAAAGTGGACCGGGCCATTCTTAGTCACACAAGTGCTCCCACTTGGAGCGGTGGAGCTTGAGAACAGTGAGGGACCAAGATTTAAGGTAAATGGGCAAAAGATCAAGATCTATCTGGGAAACGCAAAAAGTGTGCAAAAAGTTGTTGAGGCCTACTGTCTTGATGAATTTTGAATAATCAAGAGGCATGCGTCGTGCCGCGACGTTAAATCAAGCACTGCTTGGGAGGCAACCCAAGATGTACAATCTACCCAACTATAGGTTTTTCTTTTTGGTTTAGTAGTTTTCTTAGTTTATTTGTTTTTCTATATTCCTTTAGATAGGTACTTTTTTTTTTGTTTAGTGGCTAGATATAGCATAGGGTCCGTGCCTAAAAAGTGTCCAAAAAATATAAAAAGAAGGGCCTAACGGTTGCTACATGTGCAGGGGTGAAAAGCAAAATCTGCAGGAAACATTATGTTGCAGAGGTCTACAGACCCCATCGACGCTCCGGGGTTCATTCCACTGACCGTGAATGGCATCCGTAGATCCCAGGTAAGTTCTATGAATTTTTTAAGTGTGAGAGTGACCTACGGATCCCATCTATGGACCGTAGGTCGACCCACTGACCTTAGACGGGGCTCGTAGGTCCAAACCTTAATTCTGCCTGACCCGACCCGGGCCCCTTTGAAATAAAATCCCCCCATTTTCAAATCATTTCCCACTTCTAATATTACATCCTAACCGTTTCTAAACCCATCAAATTCCTAAAATCTTTCCATATTACCACCACTCACCCTTTAATCACCCCACATTCATCCTTCCATTTCCCAAAATCACTCTCTTTTCCTCCCAAATCCCTTCATCACCATTTTTAGAGTTACGATGTCCGGGTTCGGTGCGAAAGGCGAGTAAAAAGGCTGTTGAAAATTTAGATTCATCACACAATCACCCATTTCTGTTGCTTGTAAGGTAATCGACTTTCCCTTCACTTTGAATTTCGATTCATTGCTGTGTAGAAAGTTAGGAAGTGGTTCTTGACCTTGGGTAGTTATTGTATGAAATTGCATGCTAAACTAAAACTATAAAAACCCTTAGGACGATAGATTCTGATTGTGTTGTCTTTATAATGGGTAAAATCAGTGAAATAAGAGTATAAATGCAACTTTCAACTTAGGGTTCCAAGCCTCATATGCCATACCTGTTAAAAATTCAGTAATTTGAGCCCTTGGGATGACAAACTAGCATAAATTATGTTGAAATGCATGATTAGGCTAAGGTCAATAGGTTTGAATTGATAAAATTTGGTTTCGAAGTGAAGAGTGCCTGATAGCTGGCACAGACCTGATCCACGAGACCCCGTCTATGGATCGTAGGTCAATCTACGGACTCTAGATCAGGTTCGTGGTTGGTGGCACACAGCAACTCCACTAAGTGTGGAACCACGGAGGTGGACTACGGTCTGTAGGTCAATCTATGGACCGTTCTGCACATCCGTGGTTCCCATCAGAACCCACCTATTTGGGACTTCTGATCTACAGAGGGGCTCCACGGACCGTAGATACCCACCGTAGGTCGCCACTGAATCCATTGTTTGAAAAATAAATTATTTTTCATTTTGGTTTGTTCTTAGTTCTAAAATTTTTTTTAGTATGTTATGGGTTTATTTTGGTACTAATTATACATCCACATGTACCATGGCTCCTAAGAAACAAGTGACCTACACAAAGAGGGAAAAAAAATATGTGGCGCCTACTTTTAGACTGATTGATGAAGACATAGATGCGGAGAAGGATCCCGCATATGTTCCACCGGCCACAAGGACATCCCTTACTGCACATTAGGATACTCGGAATCAATCCCGCTAGGTGGTCACCGATGTAGTCACTGTCTTTAAGTCTGATGAGGAGAACACACTGATCGGGTCACCGACTGGTTCTTCTTTTGGCTCTGCGACTGGTTCTGCTTCCGGCCTGAGTCTGCCCCTACTTCCTGCTCTAAGTCCTCCCCTGCTTCCGGCTCCAGTTCTGGATCCGCCACATGCCCAAGTTCACATGACCAAGCTACCACATTTGATGAGGCTACTAGTTCGGGGGTGGTTCTAGTGCCACCCAACACAGAGCCTCCTTCGGTTGCTGAGGAGCCTAATAGGTGGTGTGTAGAGGGTCAATGACAGATATATAGAGACACCTTGATGTTAATGAGAAGAGGGTGAAGGCCCAGCAAATCACTGAGAAGCGTAGAGTTCTCACGTGGAGCCTATACACCATACCCGACATCCATCGGCTCTTCTAGAAACACAAGTTCTATTGGATGGCTTGGAAACCCCTGGACTTATAGCGAGGAGATTGTGAGGGAGTTCTATGCTTCCTATGCTGCCACACTTCGGGGATCTATCGACATACGGGACAAGCCCATAGCCCAGGACCCACTCACTTCCACTTTAGTCCGGGGTGTTTCAGTGGACATATCGTCGGTCACTATCATTCGACTCCTCTACGGTCCGGGCACCTCTTGGGAACTCAACACTAGAGAATTTGACTATCGGTGGTATATTGTAAAGGGCGGTGAGTTCCAGCGGCATGCAGAGAAGAGGGAAGTTTTCCTACTTTCGTTAGCCAGGCATATAGAAGTGGATGGAGAGCACGCGGAGTGAGTAAGCATACAGCGTTTGGGTATTCGGAAGGCCACCCTAAACTTGGTGGCCAAGTTTTTCTGCCTTCTGGTACGCAACAGGATATCGCCTACTAAGGACGGTAATGCACTTACTTGGGATAGAGCGGTGATGGTTGCGGCTCTAGTAGTTGGGTTCGAGATAGACTGTGCCCGCATGCTGTTGGCAGAGATCCATGAGACGGTGTTCAATACTACCACTACTCTACTCTTTCCGTTTATGATTTTTCAATTGTGAAGGGATGTTGGGGTACCTATCTGGCATTGTGATAACTTGGTACAGGCGACCGAGACACTTGATATCGGCCTTATTGAGGATGCGACCAATGTAGCTCCCCCACGATGTGGCCCATAGATTGAAGTGCCTCCATTAGGAGCAGATTTAGTAGTTGATATGGAACAGATGCAGGGTGATGACCCTACCCCTCCAGCCCATATTGATGAAGCTCTGGGCTCCCCATCTCAGGCTGCCACTCAGGCCCCTAGCTCATCCTGAGCCACCCCACCTTCCGGAGCTGCTGTTGTGCCCTTGGCCTGAGTTCAGAAATTGGAGGCACAGAGGGCCACACTGCTTCATGATATGAAGTCATGGATGCAGAAGTCTATTGCAGAGTCCGAGGCAAGGATGGAGAGCATGATGGACCAGAAGGTCCAGGCTATTCATAAGCGCCTGGATGTCTTCAAGTTGAGAGTCCTCGAGCAACCAGCCCCTGTTACAGATATGTCCTCTTTTCTGACCGAGTTAGACAGTCTCCGGGCCGACCTTGATGCCATCATTGTCCCACCCACAGATGAGCCAGAGTCTGTCCATAATGTATTAGTTGATGATACAGTGCTTGGTGCCTTATTCAGTGATGATATAGCACAGCCCAAGCCCACCTGTTCTCGAGAGAAGAGGCACCACTCTAGTCACATATCTGACACCACTGAGGATGCTCGAGCTAGGAAGCGGGAACGCCAGCAGAATGAGAAGGCTAGGAGAGCTTCCATTGTAGATAAAGAGTTACACCAGCAGAGGGCTCGTGAGAGTATTATTGGAGCCTCAAGTTCTAGGCCCACACTGAGGCTATGACTGCTATGGGAGATGATGTTAGCACCACTAATAGTGTAGTTAGAGTGACTGCTAGCACTACTAATGGTGCTGAGATAGATGATGTGGGTACTACTGAGGGTGACCAAAGTGTTGTTCCAGCGGGCTCCGAAAAATTGGACCCACCCGCTTGTTGATAGTTTGTCAGCGTTATGCACCATAGGTTTGCTTCACCCAATCCATTATTTTTTACTATTTTTTTTGTGTGCATTGGGTAGAATTGCACTAATTTTTTGTTGGGGGTGGGGTAAATGGATTGTGAGTGATAGGGTGAAGTCTGAGTAACCCAACTCATAATCCTTTCTTGGGGTTTTCTTTCCTATGTTCTTTTCCCCCAAGAGACTGCTTAATTTCTGTTGAGCCGGTATGTGTTAGGATTGTATGTGTAGAAGCATGAGAAAGAATGAAGCATGATGGCATAAGCTTTTTGAAAAAATGATACTCGTCCAAAACTTGTGATATGTGCTAAAATCTGTAGGATAGAAAGAGTTGAATGTGTTGGCTCTGAGTATGACATGATAATGAACCAACTTGATTTCATGACTTAAGCTATAACTTGAACTGGGTAATCTGATAATCTGATAATGAAACTATATGCCAAGAGTGTGTGAGAATAGTTGATTGTTCAAACAGTTTTTGTGCCAATCTAGAACTTGCCCGGTTAGTCCTGCTAAGATAATATACTCTAGAGGCTAGGAAGTGATCATAGGCCCTTGTTCTGATAAGTCCACAAATTCCCTAAAATAAGAAACCAACCAAATGAAATAAATGCTCCCCTTGATCCAAATACTTTGAGCCTAAAATTAAACCATTTCTTCTTAAACCCTGAACTAATCTAGTGTTTTGTCCCCGATCCCTCCTTGGACATGTGCATCTCGACTTAGGTCAAAAGCCTAAGTTGAGGGTGGCTAATGCAAAAAGTGACCTCACTTTTGGCCCTGATCCAACATCGGATATTGTGCACCTCAACTAATGGAAAATCCATAAGTTGAGGGTGGCTATGAAAGAGGAAACGGAAAGAAACATGAGTCTAAAAAGAGTTTGGTATTGCAAAAGATTTAAAAAAAGTGAAGCGGATGTGACTTTGTGCCAAAGAAAATGAATAAAAGTGTCGAAAAATAAGGAAGAAGAAGAAAGTGAAAAA
>NW_006239100.1:578526-589452 GCF_000226075.1 Solanum tuberosum | reverse complement strand
ACAAATAAAACGCTGCAAAGTCTAAAGTCACATCCATGTGCAAAGAAATTTGGGAAAGAGCTTAAAATGGAAGGATGTCAAAAATAGGTCAAGGAAGAGGTAAAAAAGCCAATGTAATATCAAGGAGCGCAGAAAGTCACTAATAAGTACCCAAATGTACCACACCTGACCCTGAGCCTACGCTACAATCTAAGAAAGTCCTATCGTGATCCTAGAAACTAGTTTGGAGAGTCTAAGCAGTGAAAATAAGGGCAAGCCTATGGTATTGAGCACTAACTGTATTTGAAATTACTTCTGAGCATAAGTGTTGAATAAATCCTTGTACTGAAAATCATATTTATTGTGTGAAAAAGGGATTTCATTTGGAGTAAGGACACTAGTTACATTGTCGGAAAGTTGGTACCTTGGTGATAGTAAAATAGTGTATGTTATGGGGTGATTGGTCGATCTTTGTCATGTTTTGATCCGCACAAGTTAGCTTGTTAAGTCTAAGAGAAAAGATTTGCACTCAAAAAGAGAGTCGGGGTAGAGAGCCATGTGATTTCTTGTGCTTGGATTGCTTGCTTCTATACAAGTGTCGTTTAGAGTCTTAGTGCATCGCTTGAGGAGAAACAACTAATTTAAGGTTGCGTGTGTCTAGGGGTGTTGATATACCGTGATTTTACAGTATTTTTAATACATTTCACTTCAGAGTTGTGTATGTCTAGGGCCATTTTGTATTGGTTTTTTATATGTTTTTATCATATTTGCAGAAAATAAGTTCAGATGCGGAAGTTGAGAGACACATCTGAAGAATGTACAAAAAAGGGCATCTACGGATGTGATTGATGGACCGTAGGTCCAATCACGTTCTGTAGATGGTGATCGTAGATGGACGGGCAAGGCTTGAAGGAGATCAGGGAATTCTTGACTAAGTGTGTAACCATGGTTGCAAACGACGGACCGTAGATCGACCTACGGGCCGTACTGCAATTCCATCAAATCATTCAGAAAGGGGTTCCAGTACCTGATTTTCAAGATTCTAAGTATGGAGCTACGAAGGAATCCACGAACCGTAGATCAAACCATGGTCTGTACTGTTGATCCATCGATTGAGTCTGAGAGTGAAGATTTTGTAGCTGAAAATATTGCCTAAGTCCTAAGCCACGGAAGGGACCTACGGACAGTAGGTCAATCCATGGCCCGTAGGTCAGTGTCATAGATCGAAACCACGTCCTGAAACATTATTTCCTTATTTCATTTCCTTTTTAGTTAGGACTTTGTTTTTCTATATATAGGGCATGTAAACCTCATTTTTGCGGGTTAGACTTTTATTATTTTAGTTCTAGTTTTTGGCTTCGGAGATTAACTTGGAATTTTAGCAATCCTTGATTTCCTAAGTTCGTTTCGAAGATTTTGACTTTGAAATTCAAGTTGAGATTCTGGGTTTATTCTTCTCATTACGTAAGTTCAGGATTTCTTCATCTAAAAATATGAATTGTGTTCTTGCTACTATGGGTAACTAAATCCACAACTAGGGTTGTGAGAACCATGAGCGATTAACAAAGTATGAATAGTAACTAAGTAATTATTGAATAGTGTTATGGCATGCATTGATAATTCTTTCGTTTAGAAGTCGTTTTAACGAGTGCACACGTTAGAACTCGCCTTGTTGCTACTTATCGGACCAAGGAGGTAGTTAATAAGAAAAGAAGTATCAACATAGATTTAGTGTGATACTTTCTAATAGACTAATGTCAATTGGTGCGAGGGTGAAAACTAAGCCATACATCGATGTGATGTCTAAGGGTTAGTAAATTATTCACACGTAGCCGGACCAAGGTGCGGGGTGAAATTCTCTAGTTGCCGGACCAAGGAATTAGAGATACATAACTTATCACTTTGCATGTATTACACTTGGAAAGGATTACTATTACTAGGATTATCGCGTTATGAGCTTATGGGGAACACGTACACCTTAGTTTCTCTCTCATCCTGATAACAACAAAAGTTCGAATCTTTCTTACTAATTGTTCACATAACTTTCATAATTTGTTTCACAACCCCCCCCTTTAATTACTTGTTTCGGAAGTACGTTGACTAAAAGAATATAATCGTAAGCTGAACTTATGTCTAAACCATATTCCTCGTGGGATCGACCCCAACCTACAAGTTGGGTTCTTTACTTGATAACGATCGCTTACACTTCTTTAGGGAGGTGTAATTTGAGTGTATCACACTATCACTACTACAGATCATGATCTTTTAACTCATGCTATCTTTTCGGGTGAAAATACTACCCAACCTCTAAACATACTTTGTCATAAGGATCTCAGTTGAAACAAGGCTTAGGGAAGTGAGTACAACTCGTTTTTACCTCAAATGTACGATTCATATGAATATGGGTGCATTCCTCTGAAACTGAACACTCTCACTCATGTGCTTCTCTCAAGCCTCTCTGGAGTCACATGACTTCCTCAAGATTTTTGCTAAGAACAACTCATCGATAACGGACTGACTTTTCTGTTCAACCACCTCTAGTATGACGAGTAGTCGAATGAATGTGAGAAAGGCACGAGTATGAATAAATCTCTATGACATAGCCCAATTGCACAATTAAGGGTATGAAAGAAGGGAAACTTTTTCTTAAATGTTTGTAGTCCATCATTTATAGAAATGGGCACTCATAACCATAAACAAGACCTTACTAACACAGCTTCATGGACACCCTAGGACACTTGAACTCTGTGCTCTGATACCAAGTTTGTCACGACCCGAGCCTACACACTGGACGTGGTCGGCACTCGAGAACTATTTTTGGTCCCCAAGAGAAACCTCATCCTGGCTGACTACAAGAGGAAAACTGATTCAAGCATACAAAGCTTAAAACTGAATAAAATTCATGAACTCAACTTTTGCAAATCTTTAACTCAAATGAACAACTCAGAATAAAATCATATATTCAACTCGCCATAAAATAGGTAACTTAAGTCTTTAAAACATTTAACAAAATAAATGAAGAGACTTCTGAAACTCTATTATCTATTTATGAAGCCTCTAAATGAAAAAGATGGAAGTCGGGATAAGACCCACGACCTCCTAACAACTTATATAACTAAAAGTAAAAGTGGAACCCTCCGGAAGAAATGAGGCTCACCATAGCTAACTTAAACTCCATAACGTATCAATGAAGCTCCTGTTCATGATCCTGAATACCTAGATCTGCATCATGAAAAGATGCAGGCCAAATGGCTCAGTACGTGGAATGTACGAGCATGTAAGGAGAATTCTAAAGCATAACATAAGCTTGAACTTGATAAAAAGGAAACATACTTACCTCTTTTCAAACTTACTCAACTCAAGGAATACTCAAAGATATTCAAAACTAATCAAACTTACTCAACTCAAAAGTACTCAAGGATAAGATACTCAACTCAGTAATAAGGTTCTCAACTTGAATACTCAACTCATGATACTCAAGGATAAAGCAATAGTAAAAGATGCAATATATATGGAAATCTGTAAAACTGTAGATAGCACCTCAATGTATTGAAAAATACAATAATACTCAGTATGTATATAAAAATACAATATAACTCTGTGGGAGTTTCTTTAACCGACAACCATCACTATGAACTATGTGATGATACAACATCTCCCCACGCTGCCAGAACTGTCCTATACTTTGCCAAGGTATAAGACCTCTCAACTAAGTGGATCCACTAGTCTATGCTAAAAAACACTAAGGAATCATCTAAAAAGTATAACCATTTCTACCCATGTCGGCTACATGGTTTATGGAGACGTGAGTTATCTAAACTCAAACTCGTCCCCATATCAGTGCTCGATACTACTCTCAAAATACTCAGCTCATATGTTTAAAAGCATAACTCTTTTCTGTGGTTTGAGATTATTACTCAAAATATTTCTCTAAAAAGAGATGTTACTCAAACTGCTCAAAACTCTTTTGGAAATCTCAGTTTCCTCCTCTTTTAAATGTGAAAACATTTACTCTTGGGAATACTTAGTTCCCATATATCATTTTAACAAATGAACTTTACTCTTACTCTTTACTCAACTGAAAGCTTAAGTTTTAAAAGAAAATTAAAATGTTTGTAAAAGACTTCTCAAAATATGGTTAATGTCGAATTATGGATGTGAACGACTGATGAGTCCACAATTTGGACTCATTTATGGCTATATTTGATAGAATTAGTGTCCTCAAATGCATATTTGTCTCAATATCCGATGAAAATCCTTAAGTTTCAGGTATTTGTAGTTTGAGGCAAAGCATGGACACTACTTGGCAAGAAGGAACAAGGCGGCTGAAAAGAACGAAGAAATGAAGGCCTGAATATCGCCGAGCCCAGTTGGAGAGTCGTCGATCGTCCTAGAGATCGCCTTTTGTTCCAGTGTGCTGAGCCCTGAAGGAAAAGTTCAAGTTGGCTATGAAATGGAACAGTCGGCACGTCACCGAGCAGTTCCGCGAAGCAGTACCATATCGCCCAACGACTCAAAAAGCAATGAGGCTGAAGGATAAAATAGGTAGGCGATGAAATTTACCAAACGACGGATAGCCGAGTGTATCTGCAATCCCGACTAACTTCGTCGAAGAGTCCTCTGCAGCACAAATTTTCAAACACTATAAATACTTGTTTAAATTTCTAGCTTAGTATCATATCAGTATTATTATTCGAACTTTTTACAGTTTTTAGACAGTTTAAGTTTTAGAGGGGTTTGGAGACTTTGTTCTAATACCTTGAAGATTCAAAGGGTTTCAACTCCAAGAAATTTGGCGTGGGTCTCGAAGATTCTTCACTCTTGACGTGTTTTCAGACTTAATCCTTTATACCCAGTTGATGGAAACTGATATTGGTATAAATTTTTATCTTTTTTACATGTCTAGCTAGAACCCCAATTCTTGGGGTGTGATTTTGTGAATATGGGTTAGATTATCTGTTGGGTCTTGCTTGTTGTTGGTTTATTTGTTGTTTAGATGTGATTTTATTTAGTAGTTGTGAGTGAACTTAATGGAATTTTAGTTGCAAATACGATTTCATCTTAGTGTTTTTGGCTTTGCGAGAGAGAGAGGTCATAAAACTAAGACTACTAAATTGATAGCCGGTGGTATTGGATCGACATGGGATCAGCTCAAAAGAGTGAATCCTAGTCCTTCTCCCACACATTCAGCTCGAGAGAGTGAATGGGATAAAGGCAGAGGCTGTGCTTAATGTGGCAACTCGGTGTTCGAGAGATACCGAGTTTGATTCAGGGTAAGTTGCTCAAGAGAGAATTTACCCCAACCATAGTCTAGCCTAGTCACAAACACTCAACAATTTACTATCAAAAGCATGTACCCGATAACTTAGTCTATCTCATATTCCTATCACATCCCAAGAATCCCATCTCTCTATCTTGTTTTCGTATATTTTTTATGTTTTTAGTTGTTAATTAATACAAACCCCCCGCCCTATTGATAATTGACGCTTGTGTCACCCCTTTATATTTAGTATGTTTATATTCGATAATGTTTATAGTTATGACTCATTAGAACTTAATTTTATTTTTTTATTAATTCTCAAGACCACTCCCTTGGGACTCGACCCCAAACCTTGGTTGGGTTACTTTACTATTGTATGATCGTAGACACTTGAATTGGAAGTTGTGTCTTGATTACGAAAACATCAAAATGGCGCCGATGCCGGGGAGTGGTGTTATTTCAGAATTTTTAGTTTAGTAAAAATTTTATTGTTCTAAGTCATAGTTTACTTACTTAATCTTTGGTTTTGTTTTGTTTGTTTGTGTAAATATTTCAGGAAGTATGAGTGTGAATGGCAGCAATGGCAACCAGGTGGGCCACCAAGACGATATTGGAAATCTCAATGATGTCCAAGAGCCCAACATTAATGACCCCCATCTCATGGGAGGTATTGGGGCCATCCGTTTACCTCCAGCCGAAAGAAATGCAGTGTTAAATATAATGAGCACTATGTTGCAACTAAAGGGACTTTCCAGTGGATTGGCTCATGAGGATCCTCACGAGCATCTTTGAAACTTTGTGGATGTGTGCGGACCATTCTCTTTCAAAAATATCTCTCAAGAGTCAGTCCAGTTAAGGTTATTCCCTTTCTCGTTGATCGGAGAAGCGTGCAAGTGGCTGGAAGAGTTGCCACACGAATCCATCACTTCTTGGGAGGAGTTGGTCACTGCATTTAATGTGCAATTTTTCCCTGCCTCGAAGATGATGACTCTTCGGGATAGTATGCAAAGCTTTAAACGTTTGGATGGCGGGCCAATTCATGAGACTTGGCTACGATTCAAAAAGTTGGTGCTCCAATGCCCGACTCATGGTCTGCCTGTCAATGTTTTGCTGCAGTACTTTTACCGAAGCTTGGACTCGGTAAACAAAGGTGTTGCTTATTAACTTTCACCTGGAGGCCTGATGCAGAACCGTATGCAGTAGCAACCCAACTTTTAGATGGCATGATGACCATAAATAGAGCATGGTACATCCGTGAAGATCAAGTCTATCCTCTCACATTCAACCTCTCTAAGGAGTAGATGGAGAAAGATCATGACAGACACCAAAATATAGCCAAGATCATGAGACCACTTGACATTTTATCCAAAAATGACATGGGGGGCGATGCCCGTGGTGTCAATGCCGTTGGGGTTGGGTGTGCAAATCCTGAGGAGACGAGGTTTGAAGCCTTATATAATGAGGAGGTAAACTTTCTAGAAAACCAAGGCGGTGATTATCGTTCAAACTACCCAAGGCAGGGTGGTAACCAAGGTTGGGCTAGAGAGGATGGTTGGAAGGATAGCGACAGAGAATGGAGGGACCGAAATCATAACTGGAAGGATGGGGAGAAGGACAAGTATGTGCCTCCCCATGAGCATCAAAAGCCGAAGGATTCGGAAGATGGTAGGTCTGAGGATATGCTCTTTCGTATCCTCAACAAAGTTGAAGGGTTAGAAATTTTTTTGAAAGAAATGACAGAAGATGTGTCCATCCTTAGCCAGACCTTCACCTCTCATTCAATATCGATAAAGTAGTTGGAGACCCAAATGGGTCATATATCGTCTCATCTCAATCCGAGACAGTAGGGGGGTTTGCCTAGTGACACTATGGCTAACCCCAAGAATGAGGTTTGAAGGTGGATTTGCGTCGTGCCGCGACGTTAACTACGGCACTGTTTGGGAGGCAACCCAAAGCCCCTTATCGCTTTTTATTTGTGTTTTGGTAAAATAATGGTGTGTTGTTTGTACAGGTTGAAGTGTGGAAAGTGTTCAAAAAAGTGCAGGGTGGCGGGAAACAGGTCCAGTCAGCGAGTCGCCGAAGTGGTCGGCAAACCCGACCACGTCGTTTGACTCAAGACATCTTCAAATTGGAGTCTGTAAAACTTGGCGAACCTAGGAAAATTATTAGCGAATCGCCGACCATCTCGGCGATCTCGACGAAGACTGTTGTTTGGACTCCCACAGCAACTAGAGGCCCAATAAAATTTGGCAAGGCAATTGAAAACCCGGCGTGTCGCCGAGTGGCTCGGCGAGCACTACTAATGTCGCAGAGTGGGCAAAAACTGGATGGTTTTGCAGGCCAAAGGTTTAAAAGTTGAAAACTCATTCACTTTCCCTCACTTTTTGTCTACCCAAACTCACACCTGCACTGTAGTTTCTATATTTCTTGCGTTGTTAGAATATTATTAGTGTTGATTTGTGCACGGAGCTGGATTACATTGCTGCCTAGCATTTCAATTTTCTCGTAGTCAACACCAAAGGTTGGCTTTCTATGCCCTTAGTTCATCTTAGCTAAAATTGTGCTTATTTGGAATTGATCTTATTGAGTTGTTGTGTATTGGGCCTCTCCGATAAGCTTAGATTGTTTACATGCATGATTTGATCTGATAATCTTGCTCGAGTAGTTGTAACTGTTGAATTCCCATAATTGTATGCCTTTAACTGGATTAAAATTCAAAGGGTTGTGTTTGGTTACTATGGGTCATACCTTAATTGTACTAGTGCATACTTTGATTTTGTTTTCGCAGGTTACGGGGTTGAATTCGAGAAGTTGGGTTGAAAATAGGCACGTTAAGCCATTTGGTGAGCTGGGTCGTGCTCACCGAACCACTCGGCATTTCGCCTAATGTCTCCATCTCGCCCTTAAATTTTATGCTCTATGTGTTGATGGGTTCTGTAACTTTCGGCGAGAAGTTGAAGGTCGCCAAAAACCTTTGGTGACTCGCTGAAAGTCTATTTTTATCCTTGTCAACTCCCCTGGATCTCTGTGCACTATAGCTTCAGCGGACTAACCCTAGATCGCCGAAAGAGTCGGTGAAGCTTACCAACAACTGATCTCTGGTGCTTTTGTCAAATGTTTCTCTAACTTCTCTTCGAGATTTTGCAGATATAACTAAATCTAAAGCTGTTGAAAGAATAATGCCAGCTCAAGAGAAGTCCAAAGGGATTGCGATAAAGGAGGATGCAGTTACGTGGAAAGGAAAAGCTTCAAAACTACCCACAGCTACTGGGAAAGGCAAGGGAAAGAGACCCACTTCTACCAGGAAAACCATTACCCTAGACCTTAATATTCCTTCATGGGCCAAGAGATTTTGCAGAGCGATGCATGTGTTTCTGGCAGACTCACACTCAACAGACCTTGGTGAATTTGGCACTGTTGTTCCCCCTGAGGTGACCTCGGGCACTGATCCCCAAGCTCAGGGTGATGTATCAGGCACTAATGCCTAGAAAGACAGAGCGACTACATAGACAAGATCCCTATTTACCTCCCTTTCTATCTTTCTTTAATTTACATTCGGGATATGTTGTTATTTGCATTTGAGGAAAAATTAATTTTTATTTGTGGTGGGGTGAGGCCCACTTTTGTGCGTTCTATTCGTGAATCGTGTTTTGTTTATGTATTTGGGTTTTTGTGCTTAAATTGTGTTGACACTACTTTCGTGGAAGGTTTGAGCTTGTGACTCCTTTTGCTTTAAATTGCAAACGATTTTAATCCTTCCGAAAAAATTTTGCCACCTCTTGTATGTCTTGAATGTGGTTATTCTCTTCCAAATTTGAGTATCGATTTTGATCAATATCAATACTCAAATAGTGCTCATAATTGAACAAACATGAATGTGCGGCTATGATGAGACCAAGTGAAGTTACATAGACAATATGTGACTCTTTGCATCTCATTGTGACTAGCCAATTATTAAATCGAGTCTCTTGTAATGATTGTTGCACACTTGCGAAAATGTGAAGTCTTGTTTGACTTTAGTGTTGATGCCTTGTGTGATGAGCTATTATGAACCATGCATGATAACACCTAGAATTTACCCTGTTGGTCCAGTCGACTAAGTAAGGCTATCTCTTGATATGATCTTAGGTAACTTCGAAGAGTGTGAGCCAATTTGACTTATACCTCTTTTGTGGCCTACTTTGTGAGTGTGTGAACCTCTTTGAACGCCCCTTGAGCCTTACCTTTCTTTGGATGAAACTTGATGAAAACAAGACCTCTCTTAATCCACTACCTATAATCCTCTTGATTTGTGGTTGATTGAATAGCCAACTTAGGCTGGGGGTGTAGTGAAAAGATAAGGGCAAGTCAAGAAGTGCTAGAAAGTTCTCTTACCCATGGTGTTGAGAAAAATGGAATCCCTCCATACAAAAAAAAAAGAGAAGAAAAGAATGAAAAAGAAGAAAAAAGTTATGAAAATGCAAAAAGGAATGGGGTTCCAAACAATCCATGGAGAGTGAATAATGGGATGACTTATGAGTACTAAAGAAAATGATTAAGGAAGAGGAAAGGAAGTGCGTGAGTACTACATTTCATGAGGACGAAAGTCACTAAGCCTAAATGATCATACCTTTGCACTCAGCCCCATTACAAGCCTTGGAAAGACCTTTTTGATCTTGAGTGAGCTAAAACAATTGTTGATTGGAAAATACGGGCAAACCTATGGGTGAAAGCATGCATTGTGTTTTTCTTTGTGAGAGTGAGCATTCCATTTGATTCCGGAACTTTAAATGATTAAACCATTGTGAGAATATGGAATCATTCTTCGTGTGAGGGCATTTGAACACTTTAGTTGAGCTTGAACTTGCATTTGAAGAAAGTATTGTGAGATTGAGATTCTTTGATAATGGTGAGTAATAACTTGAATCTTTGAGTCCCTAATTGATCTTTGCATGAGTAAAGTGAGTCTTGTTGTGTGCATCCATGATTGATTCTTGTGTAGCACTGTTCGAGACATCCTTTTTCAACAGCCGAACTCGAGTTTGCTTGAGGACAAGCAAAAGTTTAAGTTGGAGTGTTGATGAGTCCACAATTTTGACTCATTTAGGGCTATATTTTGATAGAATTAGTGTCCTCAAATGCATATTTTGTCTCAATATCTGATAAAATCCTTAAGTTTCAGTTATTTGGAGTTTGAGGCAAAGCATGGACACTATTGGCAAGAAGGAACAAGGCGGCTGAAAAGAACGAAGAAATGAAGACCTGAAGATCGCCGAGCCTAGTTGGTGAGTCGCCGATCTGCCTGGAGATCGCCTTTTGTTCCAGTGTGCTGATCCCTGAAGGAAAAGTTCAAGTTGGCGATGAAATGGAATAGTCAGTGCATCGCCGAGCAGTTTCGTGAAGCAGTACCATATCACCCAATGACTCAAAATGCGAAGAGGTTGAAGGCTAAAACAGGAAGGCGATGAAATTGACCAAACGGTGGATCACCGAGAGTATCGGCGATCCCGACTAACTTCGCCAAAGGGTTCTCTGCAACATAAATTTTCAAACACTATAAATACTTGTTTAAATTTCTAGCTTAGTATCATATCACTATTTTTATTCGAACCTTTTACAGTTTTTAGAGAGTTCAAGTTTTAGAGGGTTTTGGAAACTTTGTTCTAAGACCTTGAAGATTCAAAGGGTTTCAACTCCAAGATTTTGGA
>NW_006239100.1:572390-578159 GCF_000226075.1 Solanum tuberosum | reverse complement strand
CTGAATTTGGAGTTGCAAATACGATTTCATCTTAGTGTTTTTGGCTTGCTCGAGAGAGTGGTCGTAAAACTAAGACTACTAAATTGATAGCCAGTGGAATTGGGTCGACATGGGTTTAGCTAGAGAGAGTGAATCCTAGTCCTTCTCCCATACATTCAGCTGGAGAGAGTGAATGGGCTAAGGCAGAGGCTGTGCATAATGCGATAACTCGGTGTTCGAGAGAAACCGAGTTGATTTAGGGTAAGTTTCTCGAGAGAGAATTTACCCCAATATAGTCTAGCCTAGTCACAAATATTTAACGGATTTATTATCAAAAGCATGTACCCAATAGTTTAGTTTATCCCATATCCCAAGAATCCCATCTCTCTATCTCCTTTTCGTATATTTTTGTTGTTTTTAGTTGTTAATTAATACAACCCCCCCCCCCATTGATAATTGACGCTTGCGTCACCCCTTTAGATTTACTATGTTTATATTCGATAATGTTAATAGCTATGACTAATTAGAATGTAATTTTATTTTTCTATTAATTCTCAAACTACTCCTTAGGACTCAACCTCAACCTTGGTTGGGTTACTTTACTATTGTACGATCGTAAACACTTGAACTGGAAGCTATGTCTTGATTACGCAAATATCAACGATGCAATGCTAGGTTTTCAATAACCATAGATAGAACTCAAGACTTGGGACTCAAGAACTTCAATGATACTACTCATTTCAAGAAAGCTCAACTCAGAGGGTTCATGAGGAATTATAAGCATGAACTACTCAATTCAAGGACTCGAATATACTTCTCATCTCAAGACTGTTCGACTTAGAGCGTTTATGCGGAATTTGGGCATGAAAAACTCAACTCAAGGACCTCATGGGTAGCATGTAATAGTCCCATGATCAGAAATATAATCTCAAATGGGATTAGGAACTCAATACTTAAGACTTAGAATTTGAAGATACTACTCCTCTCAAAGGTACTTAACTGATGGAGTTCATGTGGAAGTTATGGGCATGAACGACTCAACTCAAGGGTCAAAATATTAATAAGGAACTCATGTATACAACTCTTCTCATTCTCATACTCAATTACTCAAAACTTAACACAAATCGATGATGGATGTCAAAGGATTCACAATTGAACTCAAAGGGTTCCTTGAACTCTACTCTTAACTCTCTCTTGAATGTGAATTATGAATTCAAGAGTTATGATTCATGATATGAAAGATCCTTTAATGATAAATTAGCCTCATGAATACATTCCTCTTACTCTCATACTCACTTGTTCGAGTCTTGAAACAAGTTACTAGAAGTTATAGAAGAATCCTTAAAAGGGCTGAGGGGCTTTCTCGAAATGTTCGAATGAACTCTCAAGACTTAACTCTTAACTCGACCTTGAAATTGAATTGTGAATTAAAGGTTTATGATTCTTGTTATGAATGATTTCTAGGTGTTTAGAAGTCATTTAGAGTACTTAGAATCAATGGGAAGTGTTAGTACACTTTAGAAGGACTTAAACGGGCTAAACGATGAAAAACGGGTTGGGGCGGATGGACCTGGCGCGCTGCGCCAGCCCCAAAGTTCAGAGAGACATTTCTTGTGCACTGCTGACACGCTGCCCCAGCCTCTCTGGCGCTACGGCGGCGCGTCGCACCAGCATCACCCCAGGCAAATTTGACGAACTTTTCCTCTTGTTTTTTTATCCTAAATCGCTTTTAATCGATTTATTTTCTCAATTTTTCCTTAGATTAAATTTCCCAACCTATGTACACACTAATCCACTCAAAACAATCAATTTAATCTCAAGAAATCATCAAAACCCCAACAACAAGATTTAGAATGAACTTCAAAAACACCTATCAAGAACTTAAATCCTTCAACTTTTGAGAATGAAATTTCGCTGAAAATAACATGTTTGGCGTGTGGGTGAACAAACCCAACGCTATGGAAGCTGACATACCTCTTAGGGATTGAACCCATGGCAAAAATCTGCAACAAAACGCAAGACTCTCGACGAACGCTTTAATCCTCTCCTCTTTTCTCCTATTTTCTCTTCTTGAACTCTCAACTAAAACCCTAGGCATAAATTAGTATTATAAAACTGAACCTAATAGGATTAGACCCTTAAAATCTTACTAAAAACGAATTAAATCTGATTGGGTAAGGAAAAGACCAAAATACCCCTCTAAAATTCGGTTTTGACTTTCCTTATCTAGACAGCCCAACTTTGAATGGGCATATCTCCCTCATACGAATTCGAAACTGAGAAAACTTGGTGGCGTTAAAAAGATAATTCAAATATCTTTCCTATGGAATCTGGTAGCACACCTGAATCATCCTGATCTAGGAATTATGATCGTTTGAAGTCGACCCAAAACTCATACTTAGCTTAACTTTGTCAAACTTTCCAAATTTGATTATTTCCAAAAATGATTTTTTTCCAATTCTAAGTCTTTCTAGTTCTTTCAAAAAATGAGGTGTTACAATAGCGGAAGACTTAAATAACATGAAACAATCTCAAAAGATAAGCTCATGCAATAAATTTAGTATGTCTTAAAAGATACATTCAACTAGCCAAAATGACAACTCAAGTCTCAACATCAATACTGAAAATTGGAAAAGACTCAAGAACTAACAATAACTAACTGTCTATGAAGCCTCTAACAACTGAGATGGACATCGGGACAAGACCCACAACTTCCTAATGAACTAACTGATAAAACAATAAAAGGGATCCTCCATAAGCAAGGAGGCTCACCAACAACTCTGAAGCTCAACTAGATCAACGATGCAATGGATGTTGATCCTAGTTACCTCAATCTGCATCATAAAAAGATGCAGGCCAACTGTCATCAGTACATTGAATGTACGAGGATGCGAACGGAATTCTAAAACAAGACATAATCTTGAAACTTGAAAGGAACTGAAGGAACATACCTGGTCTCAACTCAACTCATTTCAATATAAAGCAATAATATAAATGCAATATAAAGAAAAGCTTTTAAAACATGGAACAACTCTGTGTATTTAGAAATACAATGGGAACCCAGTTTGTATGCAAGGATACAATTTAATGTTTGTTTGTATGTGAAAATACAAGTAATCTCTGTGTAAATAAGAATACAAAATATAAATGTGGGAGTTTCTCTAACCGACAACCATTACTTAAGAGTTATGTGATGATACAACATTTTGCCTCATGCTGCTAGGGCCTTCCTGTACCTTGTCGGGGGTAGAGAACCTAACTACTAAGTGAATCCATTAGTCTATGCTAAAAATCACTAAGGAATCATCTAAAAAGTATGACCCTTTTCTACCCACGCTAGCTACATGGTTTATGGGGGATGTGAGTTATCTGAACGCTCCCCCATATCGGTGTTCAATACTACTCCCAAAATATAACTAGCTCATATGTTTAAAAACATAACTTTCCCTGTGATTTGAGATAATTGCTCAAAATCTAGCCCAAAGGCTCTCTTGGAAATCAGTGTTTCCTCTGTTGATTAAATGTGAAAAAATTTACTCTTTACTGAAAACTACCTCAAAGGCTCTTCTGGAAATCGGTGCTTCCTTTCTTGATTAAATGTGAAAACATTTATTCTTTGAGAATACATGGTCCCCATATACTCTTTTGAAGAAATAAACTTCACTCTTTACTCTTTACTCAACTCAAAACTCAAGTCTTAAAACAAGTTTAAAGCATTTGCAAAAGATGTTTGAAAGAACTCTAATAACTTTCTAGACTTGGCTCTTAACTTTCCTTGAATTTGAAATTTATGGATTCAATGTTGTGATTTGTTATAGGAAAGATCTCATGATGTTTAGGAGAGTTTTTAGATAGCTAAACATGAGAAACGGTCAAGAAATCACTATCTGGAAACAAATCCGCTACCCGGAGATGCATTTTAATATTTGGTCGCAAAATAAATTTTGATGCAGAAGGGTCTGCGACCTCTCCGCGACGCGGAGAGAAAATTCCAATCCTAAGGAATAGGTCTGCGATGTGGACCTGGTACCCAGATTTGCCCGACTTTTTCCTTCTTCATTCTCTAACCCCAATTCGCCTAAGTTCAATTCTTTTTCTCAATTCCTCTTTAGATTCAGATACCCAGTACATGTACACAAGAATCTATTCATAAACGACTCTAAAATCAACACGATTTCCTCAAGAACTCAACAATCCCAACTTAATTCAAGAACAAAAAGGCAATATTCAAGAACATAATTCAAAATCATCAACTTTCAACTTTATAGAACGAATTTCGTTGAACCAAACATGATTGGCGTTTGGGTGAACAAACCTAATGCTATGAAAGTCTCACATATCTCTTTAGGGATCAACCCTTGGCGAAACGACTTCAATTCCACAAGAAGTCTCCAAGAACGCCTTGACTTTTCTCCTCTTTTCTCCTCTCTTCTCTCAAAGCCCTAGCGTAATTCTTAATTGCATAAACTGAAATAACTCAGTTTAGACCCCAAATAAATTCCTAAAAACGAAATAATTTAATTGGGTAATGAAAAGACAAAAATACCCCTCTAAAATCCGGTTGACTTTCCTTATCCAGACAGCCCGACTTCAAACGAGCATATCTCCCACATACGAACTCAAAAACTAGCAAACTTGGTGGCGTTGGAAAGATAATTCAAAGACCTTTCATTTTATATCTTGTAGCCCACCTAACACATTATGTACTAGGAGTTATGGTCATTTGAAGTTGACCCAAAACACATACTTAACATAACTTACCAAATTCAGATTTTCATTCTTTCAAAAAATGGTTCTTTCTAATTTTTAGCTCTTTCAAATAACGGGGTGTTACAAGAAATGCCTTTTTTCTTACTAAAGCATAAGAGAACCTTTCAAATTTCTTTTTCCATCTTCCCTTCATTTCCCATTAATTCTTAGTACATACCCAACAACTTTTTGGCCTTGTCATCTGTCTATGCCATCTATATATATTGTTCGAAAAGAAGGGGAGTAATATTAATAAGGAAACCATAGATTTATAACCTAGAAATTCTATCATAATAACAAACTCAACTTTCCAACACAGATATAACAACTCTCATTTCTTTATAAAGAATGTTGATCAACTATACAATTTTTTTTTATTAAACTAATAAGGGGCTACACGTGAGATTATCTTCGTCCAATGCTTCCTACATACCCCAAAAGAAATCCTAAAGAGGGATCAAGCCCATACATACTTCTCTATATACATACAAATCAGATTTTATTATGTATATATCTATTGTTAGTACCCAATACCCTTCCACAAGTTTCATTCTCTACTTCCTTCACATCTTGAAATTGCCTCACGAATATATGATTCACGATCTTGAATGTTATCTTCTAGACTGTTTCGTGTAGAAGGGGCTTTTGATCCGGCAATTACCTCGAGAATTTATGATTGCCGATCTTGAATATTATCTTCTGGATTGGTTTGTGTAGAATAGACATTGAATCAATTTTCTTCTTCCTTTTGTTGGTTACTTTGGATGAATTCTGTAGAGAAGTATGGTTCAACAACATGTCTGTAGTCCAACGCGTGATGAGATATTTCACAAGACATTTTTCAAGAAAATCTTGAACCTCATTTGACAACTTCGAATTCTGAAACTTTGGTTCCTCAAACTCGATTATCTTCAACACATCATCAACATTTGCATCTTCCCACAACGGTGTCCCCGAAATCAGCTCATAGACAAGTTTACCCTCATCTTCTCCGACATTGGTGGCAGGTTTACCCACCAACCAATACATATATATATATAT
>NW_006239100.1:559765-569391 GCF_000226075.1 Solanum tuberosum | reverse complement strand
ATATATATATATATATATGTATATATATATATGGGGGTGGGGTGTAGCAATCAGTTTGATGAATAACCCAGGTGTGCAAAGTTGATCCAAACACAACCAACATAAACAAAAAAGCTAACAACATGAAGAAATATAGCTAATGAAAAAGAAAAAATTGACCAAGTTATTTAAGTAGAGAATTGATTTGCAAAAAATATTTCACTCAATTAACCTCACAAAGCTTGAAATTTGCAGATTAAACTCACAAAGCTTGAAATTTGAAGATTAACCTCTATTTTTAAGTAGAATGGCAAGCAAATCTTCTGGATTTGTAGTACTCTACTTCGAAAAAATTCGCTTGGAGAGAAGCATGAGGTTCGCTTGGGAGCTTTGAGATGAGCTTGGAGTCAACCATGAAACTTCTTCCACCGATTGGAGCTTTGAGATAGAAATCCGATTGTTTTCACCTTAGCTTTGGAGATGAAAACAACAGTGAAACTTCTTCCACTGCATGTGAGTTTTGGAGAGAAGCTTCTAGCTTAGTGGGTTAGAGTGAAACAAAATGAATTTTTAATAGGTCTTATGATTACTTTCCAATTTCTAAAGTTTTATATAAGTTTTTAATTGGTTTTATAATCCAAATAATTATAAGTAAGTGTAAAAGAATCCAACCATCTAAAAGATAATTGGTCTAACCATTCTTAAATCTCCAATTATTTCCCAAGGTAATAAAATGCCTAGCTAAATCGCCAAAAATAATTTTTTAGACAACCTGAAATTTTCCTTCAGATTCAAAAAGGAATTTTAAATTTTCCTATTGATCCACGTACCTAGAGATTTACATAGAGTTATTGTTCTGACGGATATGTTTCCCTAGGTAATATCACAGGAACTCATTTTGTGCAAAATGACACTAATTTTACCTGCTAAATTTGTTGGCAATATATGTTTCCCAGATAATATATTTTAATATTGAAGAATTTAAGATTTTTGCAAGAAAATCGGCAAGTATTACTTGCGACATTGTACCCCATGTAATTTGCACCTTTTTAGTGGTGGCAGCCAAGAGCCCATATATCAACTTGTGGGCTACTCAGTGTTAACCATGGATTCAGGTGCCATATACCTTTTTGTTTCCCTGATAACTCCTTGTTTTTTGGTTCATGCCCTGTTCCAATGTCACGGAAAGCCCAAAATCAGCGATCTTGGAAGTTTTGTCCATGCCCAGAAGGAGAATATTGCCAAGCTTGATCTCACAGTGAATAATTCCATTGTTGTGAATGCAACTGAGCCCTAAAGGAACATTCTTCATGTGTTTCTTAACTTCAACTTCCGGCAGTGAATTGCAATTCCGAAGACGATCAACAAGGCTTCCTCCGGAAGCATACTCGAGCAATAAGTTGTAAAGATTGACGTTATCTTCAAAAGAGACATTAGCTCTGAAACAGTGAATAATGTAAGGAAAATGTTTGAACATTCGGAGGATTTCGACTTCTTCTTTCGACGATCGAGAATCACTGTAGTTGCAATATTTGACAGCGATGAGAGATGGAAGAGTAACACCATGAAATAGTGCGTTGAAGGTAAAAGCAAACAAGACAATACCGAATCCACCTTGTCCAAGAGTTGTGCCTCTCTTCCACAATAATTCCGCCATTGGAAATTAAGAATTGAATGTGCAGTATGTTTGTAGTATATTATAACAATACATTAGAGAGTAATTTATAGATGATATATGTTATCCTATTCCATTTCCTATACCAAAATGAAAATCCTCAGAACAAACGATTACATTTATATTTCCCTTACCAAATTAAAACCAAATTTCTATTTTAATTTGTTTTAAAGGTTTGTTTCCTATTTTTTCCTTCTACACTATTCTTGTCATGTGTTTCCCTATTCCTTTAGGATTAATTTAATTCAATTTCGTTTTTCTTTTCCTAAATAAAATTTAAATTTATTTTTTATTAAAAAAATCCATTTATGGGTATTTTTTATTCTTCTCACACATGAATTATTTTTTCACTTTTTTGATTCAACAAATAATTTGAATTTTGATTATCTCCCCTAAAAATTAATTTTTTTATCATTATTTGAGGTTCTTATTCTTATTTCATTTTAGTGTGAAAATATAAGAAACAAAAGAAAGAATTGTAAATGAAAAAAAAAATTAAGACTAATTTTTTGAGATTATATTGTAAATCAAATTTGATACTACCGCTCACAACTCTCTAATTGTAGTTACTCCTAGTAACAAATTTATTATCCATTTTCAGTCAACTTAATGAACCCAAACTTCTTAATTCCTTCATAAACAAGGCAGAGTCATTATATTGTGAATAGTTTTTAATCTCTAAGAAACTTAACCAGACATGCAATAATGTTTAAAATAAACTATGATGAAATAAAATATGCCAATTTTTTTAGGCAGTTGAAGAGAGAAAAGATTCAAAAAAAAAAGACTTTATTAAAATTCTTATAAAAACAAAGCAATTAGCAGATACATAAGTGAAAGGAATGGCAGATTCTTCAATGGCTTTCTTCGAATTGCCACCATTTCATCATCAAATGTGACTCTACCTGGATCCATTGAATTTTCCATTCTTGCTGGTTCCGTTCCAAACTCCGATGGAAAAATTTCTGTACATTTTATATGTGTGTGAGAAAGCATATCAAAATTCTTCGATTTAATAGAGTGACCAAAGTGATCGGCTTAATTATCCAGAACGTCACTCAACTAGTAGAAATTCTCTTATCGGATAGGCCAGGGACACCAAAGCGCTATCTGACCAATGTAATGAAAGTGCTATTGCAACCTTCTGCTTCATCAGCTCTTTACACCTCACTGGAAGATAGAAATCATGCTGAATTCTTAATGCTGGCAAACTTTTAATTTACTTGAAACACATTACATCGGTGAGAAAATCATGTTTTATAACACAAATTTCAAATTGATTCGAGGTGGGAAAAGCCTGTTTCTAGACAGATCATAGAAAGATAATTTTGAAATTTAAATGACATAAGGCAAACTTTGAAATTGAAAGAGTAGCAGATGGATCATCATACAATAGAATCTACAACAGAGTTTGAAATTGGACTAGCATACTTGACACTAATACATCTGCACGTGAGATCATGTTCGTCACACGCTGCCTACATACCCCAAAACTAATTCTAAAGAGGGATCAAGCCCACACGTACTTTTTTACAAGTCAATTTTTATTTATGGATCTATCTATTGTTACAGTTACACACCAATTCATGCCCTGTTCAAAAGTCATTGGAGAGCCCAAAATCAGCAATCTTGGCAGTTACGTCGAATATTGTGAGGTTTGATGTCACAGTTGATAATTCCATTGTTGTGAATGCAACTGATCCCTAAAAGAACATTCTTTGTGTGTTTTTCAACTTCAAACTCCGGCAGTGAATTAAAGTTCTGAAGATGATTGGCAAGGCTTCTTCCGGATGCATACTCCAACAATAATTTGTAAAGGTCGATTTCATCTTCGAAGGAGAGATTAGCTCAAAAACAGTGAATAACGCAAGGAGAGTGTTTGAATATACCGAGAAATTCCTCCTCTTTCAACGATTGAGAAGCATTATAGTCCCAAAAAGTAAAGGTGACATAAATTTGGACATTGATTCATCATTACTACATTCGTACTTCAAATAGATCACATAAAATTGGACATATAAATTTAAAGAAAACCTAGATAAATCAATCAGCTAGCAAGACCTATATGTTTAAATGAATGTAGATTTGGTTTAGACAGAGAAAAAAATTTTATTTACAGGGGACTGTATGAACTTTTGTAACAAGTGATAAAGCTTATAATAACAGTTTCTCTGTCAAAATTAGCAATTGAACACTAAAGTTGGACAAATAGAATTTACATAAACTATAAGAAACATCGAACAGAAGACTATGAAGCAGGCACAAAACTCCTGATAGTGTTTTAAAAACTGAACCTAGCTAGTTAGTTTTGTCCAATTCTTCAGAGCAGCATATCTTGTAAATGCGCATTAGACTGCCAAGATTGTTGGTCCAACAATAATATACTCTTACTTGCCCTAATTGCATCTGATATATCCTTCAAAGGTTCATGATCTAACAAGGCTTCTGTAAGGTCTGCAACAAAGCTGGATTCTTCTGTTTCACAAAGTCTCTCAGATTCTTCTTGTGGTCTCTGGTTTAACTCAAACAATGTATCACCCGTCTCTAACATTTCAGGCACGTTATTTTCTGGCATAACAAATTCTTGAACTTTGGAAAAAGGTGACACAGTTTGCCCCAACAGACCATTCTCTTCACCAGCAACTTTCTTGAGTGATCTGCACCGGATGTTGATTAGATTCTACTATTGCTCGTTTAGAAAAATCAAAAGGATGGATCAGCAGCTCATTGTTCAGATTCATCAATGCATCGACACCCATTTATTCAGCCAAAGTATCATATATTTCAGGCATAGTTATATTTGACTTCACATTCGCAAAGTCAGGAATCATAGGTTGTTGAATATGAGAAAGAGTATTTAGCTCCAACTGACCATTCTCTTCTCCGGGGGCCTCTTGAATTTACACCTGATTGTTCCTGATAGCAGAGTTCCCACAACTAGAGAGTAGTCCAACAAAGCTTGCAATACGGTCCTCATTAACACCAAAAAAGACAATCTTGTTGCAGGTGTGCTGGTTCCTTAGGCAGATTATTTTCTGGCATTGTGTTCTCAAATTCCAAAACACCACTCCCTCACCAGCAGCCTCTTGAATTTACACCTCAACATCATCAACTTCCATCGCTGGATTTTCAACGATATTGATAGGATGATTGATCATTCCATAGTCCTCATTCCACATACGCGTTATTTCAGGATCATCGTTTTCTAATAGCTCTTTGATCTTCTCTTCACCTGACGAAGCCTCTTGAATTTGCACCATTGGTTTAACAATATTGATAGGAGTGACCGCCTTATATTCCTGATCCATCCGCGGCACAACAGAATTTACCCCTGAAATCACCTTTGTATCCACCTTCTGTTCATCAGAAAAATCCATAACAGTAGTACACACATTACTACTTCGAGAACAATTAGCAGAATTTTTTTCGGTCTTCGTTTTTATAGCACAAATAAAATAATCTCTAAAATTAGAGTTTTTGAACTTTATAAGAATAGCTTCACAAAAAACATATTCCTTCATAAGCCACTTGCCATCATCAGGACAACATATCTTAGTACCATAAAAGAGACTCTTCTTGCGTCTCATATTCAAAGGCTTGCTCTGTCTACTCCTAACCTATTTCCCCTTATCTTGCTGTTTCCAAGTCCCTATATTTTTACCCACAACTCTGCAAAATCTATCGCTAGTATTCTTTTTCTTATGGCTCGGCGAAATAAAGTATCGAAAAATATTAGTATCCCCATCGTCTTCTCCTCCGCAATGACGCCCATAGCCATAAGTTATCCATTGTTCTTGTTTGTAAACATCACACTCCGTCATGGGAGCCAAAAATTCTTCTTTGGAAAGAGTTGACTTTTTAAGTTCTTTGCCTATGAGCTTTTCCTATATTTGAACCACTTCTCTTTGAGAAAGTATGTTTTTAGGAGGCCTAAGGTAAAGTGTTTTATTGAGTGTCCTTGGATCATCTATGGCCTTGATGGTATATGTTGCAATATCATCTTCGTCAACATAAATTGCTGAAAAATTAAACAAAAATATGTAGTTGCTAATACACATTATCATATTTTTAATATTACACATATACTTTGGCCTGAAAACTAGAAAATTGTAAGAGAGAATTGAGTTTTAAGTTATATATACACAATTGGTACATACAAGAAATATTTACATCATCAGATTACATTTTTGTAGCAGGTAGCTTATCTTATTTTAAATATTACCCGTCCGACATTTTAAGAAGACTTACATGTAGATTGAGGTGGATCCATGATTTATATTTAGTGAGTTCAACTTTTAAGATTCTTAGTAATATTATATATGTAAGTAAAAGTTATGGGTTTCAATGAACTTGTGGCCGAAAGGCTACATCAACGGTCCAACCTTGTTGTGGATATTCTTCGGATGACCTGATAATGTAAGAAATCATTTACATTATAATGATATATATAACTTAAATTCGAGAAAATTACCTTTTTGGTTGCCATTTCCAAGCAAGACAACAGAGTCTGTTGAAGGAAGGATATGACTGATTTGACAAAGGCCACCAAGAAAGTAACCAGCAAAGCAATAAGCAGAGACATAAGTGAAAGGAATGCCAGCTTCTTCAAATGCTTTCCTCACAACCATTTTATCATCAAATGTAACTCTACCTGGCTCCATTGCATTTTCCATTCTTGCTGGATCCATTCCAAACTCAGATGGAAAAAATCTCTGTACATTTTATAAGTTTATGTGATATTGCATACCAAAAATTCTCTGATTTAATAGAGTCACCAGAGTGATCAACTTAATTATCCAAAACGTCACTCAACTAGTAACTAAAAACTATGTAAAACAGTCACTTCGCTTCGTTTTGTAATAGAATGATCACTTGTCCCAACTTTAGGAAAATCAAAAGTTATCCAAATAATTGATTCAAGCAAGTAAAAGGGCAGCCCGGTGCACTAAAGCTCTCGCTATGCGCAGGGTCCAGGGAAGGGCCCGACCAGAGGCAGAGCCAGAATTTTCATCAAAGGGTTCGAAAAAAGGCCAATTTAAAGGAAGACTTACAATCATAAGACATTTTATATTTAAATGTATTTTAAAATTGCTTTACTCTTTTTAGATAGGATATTCAACTGCCAGACCACAAGGACCTATTGTATTTGTACGCAGTCTTATCTTGCATTTTTGTCGGAGGTTGTTTCCGAGTCATAATATAAAAAACAGAATTGCATAAAAAGTGTAAGACTACATTGTTGGAATTTGGTAGAATCTTTTTACTTTTTTCTTTTTAGTCTAAAAATATTCTATAATATTTTATTTCCTTTTTAAGTCTAGGGTTTACATTAATTGCAAAATATTTAATTTTCTTTTAGTTTAGTATCTAAAAGTAAAATAATGAGTATATTTTAGTCTCCTTAATTACTTATAAATAGTGATGTACTCTTCTATTTGAATCAATGCATGAATCAATACAATGAGTTATCAATCGTTCTCTCTTTAATCTTTCTTTCTAGTTTCTTCCATTCCATAACCATTTTTTTTTAAACTAAAAATCATAATATTATTATATGAAAAACTAATATAAAAGAAAATACTAAAACTGTTGAGGGAATAAATCTCCCCATAAACTAAAATCTCTAAACGATTATATTGTGGATTCTATTGTATTCTGCTATGAGAATAGAAATCTTCAATTTATAGACATCTCCAAACTTTTCCTCTAAGGAAAGAATAAACCAAATATGAAAGAAAATTATATTTTCCTTTCAGAAAAAGTTCAAGCATTTATGGTAATACTTTGACTGTTCTTTAAGGAAAAAAATAAACTTCAAATAAGGAAAGAAAATCAGGGCAAAACCCTAACATACGTACCTTGATATTTCTAGCTTTTTTTATGGTACTCCACAAGCTTTAGTTGAAGCAAGATATGATGGCTACGAATATGGACACCGGTGATGGCACATATCACAACGTCCACGTGTTTAAGTGCATCCACAAGGCTTCGATGATTGTTGAAAAAAGCAGTTACAAGGTGAGCTCCCTGCATCTTAAAAAAAATAAGCATTTCAATTTTCAATATCAACTCCTATTTCTGGACGTTGTAAAATGTATGTGTCATGTCCATTTGCTAAACTAGATTTCAGCAATCTCTTTCCAAGGCATCCTGTTCCTCCCACTATCAACAATATGCTTTTTTCCATCTCTCAATATATTTCTTATTTTTCTCCTGGGATCAATGGATATATAATTAGTTTATATATGATGGATACTCCATATGTTGTCTATTTATAGAACCAATCATGTTTCTTGAAAAATAAGCGAGTTTCTTATTTATTTACTGTATGATAATAATATCTTAAAAAAATATTTATGTAATCTAGCAAAATATTATGGGGTGAGAATGGGTTGGGGGTTCGGGGAGGGATGGTCTAGGTTGGGACATTGGATGAGACTCAAAAGTGGTTACTTGAACACCCTTTGTCGAAAAATTATATTGTATATATAAAAAATAATATTGTGTATGCAAATGAAAACATCTTTTTAGAGATATATATTAAATTTTTGAATACCTTTAGTGAAATTCCTATTTGCCACGGGTGGGATCAAGAGACAATGTCACTTATGGAACTTGTTTTTTCTATTAGGGAAGTCGTTTCGTCATTTTAAGGAAATCTGTTTTCTTAGAGAAAATATTTTCGAAAATATTTTGGACCAATCAAACAGAGAAAAATTAGAAACCGTTTTTGAGAAAATATTTTCCTCCGTATCAAACACACCCTTAATTTGTTTTTCTTTTCTTTTCTGTTGTCGGTTTTGTCTTGAAGTATAGGTTTTCTTTTGTTATTCCCCAAAACCAATAGTACTTGACATGTAAAATATTGTCTAAATTGGTGACAAAAGAGAGAGGCGCAAATATGGAAAAGCACAACAGATAAGTCATATTAATAAGGAAACCATAGATTTCTAACCTATCAATTCAATCATAATAACAAACTCAACTTTAACAACTCGTCTTTCTTTATAAAGAATGTTGATCAACTATACAACTTTTTTTTATTAAACTAATAAGGGGATGCACACGTGATCATCTTCGTCACTCATTGCCTACATACCCCAAAAGAAATCCTAAAGAGGGATCAAGCCCATTCATACTTCTCTATATACTAGATATAGGACCCCGTGCCAGCACGGGGCCCAATATATATATAATATTTTATTTTTTTTAATTTATATCATATTATGGAATTTGAGAACTTATTGAAAATTTTACATGATTTTTAAAATATTTTAAATTGTTAGCTATTGTGATTTGTAGTACTTTTTTAAAAAAAAAATTTTGAAAATAATATTTATTACTCTCTTTGTTCTAATTTATGTGGCACACGCAGAATTTCAAATATTAACCATTTTTTATATGTCTCTTTAATATATTAAGTTGTTAATTATTGTATTTTATAGTACATTTTGAACCTAATTTGTTAATAATATATGTTATTTGCCATGTCCCAATTTATGTGGCATTAATTGATAGATTTGTTGGAGTCGAGATTATTGTAATTTATTGTTTCTTTTTCGTCAATTTCAAACAATATATGTTGTTAATTGATAGATTTTTTGGAGTCGACTATTTTTTTTATTAATTATTGTAATTTATTGTTTCTTTTTCGTCAATTTCAAACAATATATGTTGTTAATTGATAGATTTTTTGGAGTCGACCATTTTTTTTTATTAATTATTGTAATTTATTGTTTCTTTTTCGTGAATTTCAAACAATATATGTTTATCATATAATCCATTTTATGTGGTACCAATAGAATTTAGAGAGTCAATTAAATTTTTTATATAACTTTTAAATATTTAAGGTGTTAATTATTGTAATGTATAGTATTACTTATATTATTTTTAAATAAATTTAAATATTATATGTTACCTTTCTTATCTTAATTTATATGGCATTGATAGAATATAAAGTGTCAAATAATTG
>NW_006239100.1:537499-559240 GCF_000226075.1 Solanum tuberosum | reverse complement strand
TAAATATTATATGTTACCTTTTTTATCTTAATTTATATGGCATTGATAGAATTTAAAGTGTCAAATAATTGTTAATTATTGTAATATATAATATGGAGTATTTAAGTCATTTAAAGTATAGTAATTAATATATAACATGTAGTATTTAAGTAGAAGGTGGTGGGGCCCACATATAAATATATTGGATATTAATAGTGATTCTTATTGGAACACAAGTTCACTTGTGGTGAATACTTATTCCCTCTTCTTATATAGTAATATACAAATCAATTTTTATTATGTATCTATCTATTGTCAGTACCCAGTACCCTTCCACAAGTTTCATTCGCTATTTCCTTCAGATCTGGGAATTGCCTCACAAATTTATGATTGTCGATCTTGAATGTTATCTTCTGGATTTGTTTGTGTACAAGAGGTTTTGGATCCAGCAATTGCCTCGACAATTTATGATGGCTGATCTTGAATGTTATCTTCTGGATTGGTTTGTGTAGAAGGTACATTGAATCAATTTTCTTCTTCCTTGTCTTTGTTGTGTTGGCTACTTTGGATGAACTCTGCATAAAAGTGTGGTTCAAGAGCATGTCTACAGTCCAACGCGTGTTGGGATTCCTCAAAAGACCTTTTTCCAGAAAATTTTGAGCATCATTTGACAGCTTCAAGTTCTAAAACTTTGGTTCCTCAAACTCGATTTAGTCCAACACATCGTCACCATCTGCGTCTTCCCACAGTGTGTCCCTGTAATCAGCTCATAGATAGTGCAGCCAAGAGCCCAAATATCAACTTGTGGGCTATACTCAGTGTTAATCACAGATTCAGGTGCCATATACCTTTATGTGGTCCATGCCCTGTTCCACGGTCACAAAGAGCCCGAAATAAGCAATCTTGGCAGTTTTATCCCGCCGTACAAGGAGAATATTTCCAAGTTTGATGTCACAGTGAATGATTCCTTTATTGTGTATACAGTTGAGCCCTAAAAGAACATTCTTCGTGTGTTTCTTAACTTCAAACACCGACAGTGAATTGCAGTTTTGAAGACGATCAGCAAGGCTTCCTCCTGAAGCATAAACGAGCAATAAGTTGTAAAGATTGACGTTATCTTCAAAAGAGACATTAGCTCCGAAACTGTGAACAATGAAAGGTGAATGTTTGAACATTCGGAGGATTTCGTCTTCTTCTTTCAACTATTCAGAATCACTGTAGTTGCAAGATTTGACAGCGATGAGAGATGGAAGGGTAACACCATGAAATAGTGCGTTAGAGGTAGAAGCTAATGAGACAATACCGAATCCACCTTGACCAAGAATTGTGCCTCTCTTCCACAATAATTCCGCCATTGGAAATTAAGAATTGAATGTGCAGTATGTTTGTAGTATATTATAACAATACATTAGAGAGTAATTTATAGATGATATATGTTATCCTATTCCCTTTCCTATACCAAAATGAAAATCCTAAAAAAAAAACGATTACATCTATATTTCCCTTACCAAATTTCTATTTTAATTTGATTTAAAGGTTCGTTTCCTATTTTTCCCTTCTACACTATTCTTCTCCCGTGTTTTCTTATTCCTTTAGGGATTAATTTAATTCAATTTCGTTTTTATTTTCCTATATAAAATTTTAATTTATTTTTTATTTAAAAAAATCTATGTATAGGTATGTTAGATCCGTCTAGTGAAGTTCATGTTTTTTTTTAGTTCACGGGTATTTTTTATTCTTCTTACACATGAATTATTTTTTTTCACTTCTTTGATTCAAGGAATATTTTGAAATTTGAATTTTGAATATCTCTCCTAAAAATCTATTTGCTTATCATTATTCTTATTTCATTTTAGTGTGAAAATATAAGAAACAAAAAGAAAGAATTGTAAATGGAAAAAAAAATTAAGACTATTTTTTGAGATTATATTGTAAATCAAATTTGATACTACCACGCACAACTCTCTAATTGTAGTTGTCACTCCCCGAGTCTACACCCTGGACGGGACTGGCACTCGAGAACCATTGATGGCCCCAAGTGAACCCTTGGCCTGGTTTACTACTCAGCGTAAGACTTTACTCAACAAAGATAAATCCATGTAATAAATTGGAATGTTATAAAGGAAACGTCCAACTGGCCAATAAGGCAATTTCAAGTCTCAACATAATAGAATGAAAATGAAAAGACTAATGAACTATAACTAGTTGTCTATGAAGCCTCTAAATTTATGAGGGATGTCGGGACAAGACCCCGATCATCCTAACAATTGAAAATACCAAAGCAATGTAAAAAAGAGATCCTTCGGAAAGCAAGGAGGCTCACCAAATGTCTCTGAATGCTCAACTGGATCAACAGGCCTTGGATACTGATCCTGGTTACGTGTATCTGCATCATAAAACAATGCATGTCAAATGACATCAGTACATTGAATGTACGAGCATGTGAGGGGAATACTAAACAAGACATAAGCTTGAAATGGAACTGAAGAAACTTACTTTTGTCAACTCAATTCAACTCATTTCAATATAAATCAATAATAAGGATGCAATATAAAGAAAAGCTTTAAAACATGTAAAAACAACTCTGTGTATTAAAAAACACACAATAACTCAGTTTGTATAAGAAAATACAAAATAACTCTGTGTATATAAGAATACAAAATATATTTGTGGGAGTTTCACTAACCAATAGCCATCTCTATGAGCTTAAGTGATGGTACAACGTTTAGCCTCACGCTGTCAGGGCCATCCTATACCTTGCCAGGGGTATAGAACCTAAATCACTAGATGGATCCACTAGTCTATGCTAAAAGCATTAAGGAATCATCTAAAAAGTATGACCCTTTTCTACCCATGTTGGCTACACGATTTATGGAGACTTTGAATTATTTGAACTCAAATTTGTCCCCAAATCGGTGTTCAATACTACTCCCAAATATACTAGCTCATATGTTTAAAAACATAATACTTTCTGTGATTTGAGATTATTACTCAAAAACTAGCTCAAAAGCTCTCTTGGAAATCGGTGTTTCCTCTCTTGGAAATCAGTGTTTTCTCTCTTGTTTAAATGTGAAAACATTTTAACTCTTGGAAATACTTAGTTCCCATATAATCTTTTGAAGTAATGAACTTCACTCTTGCTATTACTCAACTCAATACTCAAGTCTTTAAAACAAGTTTTAAAACGTTTGCAAAAGACTTTTGAAAAAAAAGACTCTAAGAACTCTCCAGACTTGGCTCTTAACACTACCTTGAATTTGAATTATGAATTCAAGGTTATGATTTGTGATAGGAAAGATATCATGATGATTAGGAGTACTTTTAGATAGTTAAACATGAGAAACGAACAAGAAATCACTATCTAGATGCAAGTCCGCGACGCGGAGATGTATTTTATTATTTGGTCACAACATACATTTTTAGACAGAGGATTCCACAACCTCTTCGCGACGCGGAGAAAATTTCAGTGAAAGGGGGGGCAGGTCCGCGACGTTGACTGGGTTGCCAGTTTCGCCCGACTTTTTCCTTCTTCGTTTTCTATCCCCAATTCGCCTAAATTTGATTCTTTTTCTCAATTTCACTTTAGATTCAGTTACCCAGTACATGTACACAAGAATCTACTCTTAAACGACTCTAAAATCGACATGATTCCATCAAGAACTCAACAATCCCATCAAATCTCAAGAATGAAAGCCAATTTCAAGAACAGAATTCAAGATCATCAAACTTGCAACTTCCTATAACGAATTTCGTTGTAATATGCCTGGTTGGCACGTGGGTGAACAAACCCAACGCTATGAAAGTCTCACATACCTCTTAGGATTGAATCATTGGCTAATTCCGCAACCAAAATCGCAAGAACTTGATGAATCTTGACCTTTTCTCCTCATTTCTCCTCTCAAGTTCTTTCTCTAAAAACCCTGGCATGGAATTTGAGTGAGTAAACTAAACCAATTCAGTTTAGACCCCAAATAAATTACTAAAAATCGATTTAATTAATTGGGTAATGAAAAGACCAAAATACCCTTCTAAAATCGGGTTGACTTTCCTTATCCAGACAGCCCGACTTCAAACGGGCATATCTCCCTTATATGAACTCGAAAATTAGCAAACTCGGTGGCGTTGGAAAGATAATTGAAAGACCTTTCATTTAATATCTTGTAGCCCACCTAACTCATCATGTACAGGAGTTATGGTCATTTGAAGTGGACCCAAAACTCATACTTAACATACTTGCCAAATTTCAGATTTTTTTACTCTTCCCAAAAATGGTTCTTTCTAATTCTAGCTCTTTCAAATAGTGGGGTGTTACAATATTTCCCCCTTGGGAAAATTTGTCCTCGAATGAGATTACTCTTAGTAGGCTAAGGGTGTAACACCTAACATCCAGCTCAAACACCCAACAAGCAAAATGTAAACACAACAAGTTAGCTTAAAGTAATGCCAAGAAAAGGATTAGTACCTTAATTTGGAATTTCTCCGAACTCGAAGAGATGTGGGTACCTCTTCTTCATGTCCTCCTCAGCTTCCCAAGTAGCTTCCTCAACAAACTGATTTCTCCACAGAACTTTGACTGATGTTACTTCTTTGGTTCTCAACTTGCGAACTTGACAATATAAAATCTGAACAGGAATCTCCTCATAAGATAAGCTATCCTTGATACCGATATTTTCAGTAGGAATAATAAGTTAAGTATCGCCCATACACTTCTTTAACATGGAAATATGAAATACCGGATGGACTGTTGCCAACTCTTGGGATAGGTCTAACTCATAAGGTACGTTGCAAATCCTCTTGGATATCCTGTAAGGGCCAATATACCGGAGACTAAGCTTCCCCTTCTTACCAAATCTCATAACTCCCTTCATGGGTGAAACCTTTAAATACACCCAATCATGTACTTCAAACTCTAAGTCTCTTCTCCTAACATTTGTATAGGATTTCGGACGACTCTGCATTGTTTGCAATCTCTTTTGAATAACCTTTAATTTTTTCATAGCTTGGTGCACAAATTCTGTTCCTATCAACCCAGCTTCACCAACTTCAAACCATCCAATAAGAGATCTGCATCGCCTACCCATAAAGAGCCTCATAAGGAGCCATTTGGATGCTAAAGTGGTAACTATTGTTATAAGCTAACTCAATGAGAGGTAGGAGATCATCCCAATTACCCTTGAAATCAATCACACAAGACCTCAACATATATTCTAAAGTCTGAATAGCGCGCTCTGCTTGACCATTAATCTAAGGATGTGTTCACCTTTGTGGAATGACTTCCAGAATTGTGTAGTAAAATGTGCACCTCTATCTGATATAATCGACACTGGAAATCCATGAAGTCTAACTACCTTTTGAAGATATAACTTAGCAAAATTCTCTGTTGAATGGGTTGTCTTTACCAGCATAAAGTGGGTTGATTTAGTCATTCGATCTACAATCACCCAAATCGAATCATGTTGTCTACGGGACCGTAGTAAACCTGTGATGAAATCCATATTGATCATCTTCTACTTCCATTTCGTAAGATCTATATTATGAGTCATACCACCGGGCCTCTGGTGCTCTACATTAACTTGTTGGCAATTTGGACACTTAGCAACAAACTCTGCAATGTCCTTCTTCATACTACTCCACCAATAAGCCTCTCTCAAATAATGATACATATTTGTGGAACCCGGATGGATATAATAACTGGAGCTATGAGCGTCCTCTATGATCCTCTCTTGAATTTCATCCACCCTTGGCATACACAACCTACCTTGATACCTCAATACACCATCTCCCCCTTGTTCAAAAGCTATCACTTTTTGCTTATGAGCATTTGCCTTCAATACAAGAAAAATAGGATCTTGGTCTTGCTTCTCTTTAACTTTGGACACTAATGATGATTCAGCCCTATTCATCACCACCACTCCTCCTTCACTAGAATCCAGTAAACAATCTCATAATCGTGCAAGTCTATGCACATAATTTGCTAACTCTTTCTTGTATTCCTCAAAATGGGCAGTACTACCCATAGACAACCAGCTCAAGGCATCAGCAACAATATTAGCCTAACCTGGGTGATAGAGAATACTTATATCATAAACCTTGAGAAATTTTAACCACCTTCTTTGTTGGAGATTAAGCTCTTTCTGACTAAACACATATTGAAGGCTCTTATGATCAGAGAACACGTCTACATGAACACCATAAAGGTAATGGCGCCATATTTTCAAAGCAAATACTACAACAACTAACTCTAGATCATGGGTTGGGTAATTTTTCTCATGAACCTTAAGTTGTCTGGATACATAAGCTTTAACTTTACCATTTTGCATCAATACACAGACCAATCCAACTCTGGACGCATCACAATATACCACAAAACCTTGCGTACCCTCTGGTAAGGTCAATACTGGGGCAGTAGTCAACCTTTTTTTCAATTCCTGAAATTTTTTCTCACAAGCTTCAGACCATTAAAACTTAATTGTTTTCTAAGTCAACTTAGTCAAATGAGATGAAATAGATGAGAACCCCTTGACTAACCTTCTATAATATCTAGCCAACCCCAAGAAACTCCTAATATCAGTTGGAGATGTGGGTCTAGGCCAATTCTGCATTGCTTTTATTTTCGGAGTATCAACCCGAATTTCATCACCGAAAACAATGTGACTTAAGAATGCCACAGACTCAATCCAGAACTCACACTTAGAGAATTTGGCATATAACTCCTTATCCTTTAGAGTTTGGAGAACTACTCTGAGATGACTAGCATGATCTTCCTCATTCCTTGAATAGATTAGGATGTCATCAATGAATACGGTAACAAAAATATCTAAATAAGGTTTGAATACTCCATTCATAAGGTCCATGAATGTTGCAGGAGCATTGGTCAAACCAAAGAACATAACTACGAACTCATAGTGACCATAGCGAGTGCTGAAAGCTGTCTTAGGAATATTACTTTCTCGTACTCTCAACTGATGATAGCTAGATCTGAGGTCTATCTTAGAAAAACAAGTGGCACTCAGAAGCTAATCGAAAATATCATCAATTCTCGGAAGAGGATACTTATTCTTGATAGTAACCTTGTTCAACTGACGGTAATCTATGCACATTCTAAGAGAACCATCTTTCTTCCTCATGAATAAGACCGGAGCGCCCCAAGGTGAGACGCTTTGGTCGAATAAAACCTTTTTCTAGGAGATCTTTCAACTCCTCTTTTAACTCTTTCAACTGTGCTAGTGCCATTCTATATGGCGGAATGGAGATAGGACGAGTATCAAGAAGAATGTCAATACCGAAGTCTAGTTCTCTCTCAGGAGGGACTCCGGGAAGATCATTTGGAAATACCTCTGGAAACTCACTAACAACTAAAACTGACTAAATAATTGGTGTCTCAACACTAAATTCATTAACTCGAACTAAGTGATAGACACAACCCTTGGAATCTAACTTTCTCGCCTTAAGGTATGAAATAAAACGACCCTTAGGCACTACTCAACTACTCCTCCACTCAAAAACCGGCTTATTAGGAAACTAAAACTTGACTACTCGAGTTCTACAATCGACTGAGGCATAATAGGCCTGAAGCCAGTCCATAAATCTACCATATCTAACTCAACTAACTTAGCCATGGTGCTCTTGTGATTGACGGAAATGGTACAATCACAATAGACTCTCTCAGCTAGAATAAGCTCACCAACAGGTGTAGAAACACTGAAGGGCTCAAGAAATTGCTCAGGAAGAACATCAAAATTCATTACAACATATGGAGTCACAAAAGATAGACTCACTCCTAGATCTAGCAAAGCATAAACATCAAAAGGAAAGAGTTTTAATCATACCAGTGACAACATCTGGAGAGTTCTCTTGCTCTTGGCGGCTAGTGATAGCATAAATACAGTTCCTCCTCTGCCTGACCCTGAACTAGCTCATCTAGATGTAGCTCTGTCTGGTGGAGCAACTGAAGAAGATTGGGATTTATTGCACCCATTACCATTTCCTTGTCTGTTCTTAGGGCACTCTTTCATAAGGTGACCGTTCTGACCACACTTAAAGCAACCAATGCAGCCATCACGACACACCCCTAAGTAGATCCTACCACACTTAGCACATGCAGGAATCCCATTACCTCCTTGTGCAACACTACCTTGAGACTGTGCAGGTCTAGCTCTGAAATGCTGTGAATTGTGACTATTGTACTCACCTTTGTTCCTTGGTGCAGGTGCACTAGCAGATGAAGGAGTAGGTCCCTTTTTCTTTTGTTGGAAAGATGACTGGTTAACATTACTCTTCTGCTGCCCGGACTCATTCCTTGTCTTAGCTTTCTTGTTTCTAAACTCCTCTCTATCCCTCAACTTACTCCTTAACCTGTTGCACATGGATCATCAGCCTTGCTATGTCCATATCCCCTTTCAGTATAGTTGCCTTGCCTTCCTTTCTTAACAGACAAGACAACCCAGCAACGAATAAACTCATCCTGCTCCTCATGTCAGCAACCATCTCTGGAGCATAGCAGGAAAGTTGGGTGAACTTCAGACTGTACTCATGAATACTCATAGATTCCTGCTTAAGAGTAAGGAATTCTCGTACCTTTGCTTCTCTCACTTCACGGGGAAATAAATGCCCCAAGAAGGCCTCCTCAAACATAGCCCAGCTCACAAGTGGTGCACCCTCAGCCCTGTTCTTTTTCCATTGATCAAACCAAATTCTAGCGACACCCTTCAATTGGTATGCAGCTAGTTCCACTCTCTTAGCATCAGTAACATGCATAATTTCAAAAACCTTCTGAAGCTCTTCAACAATGTTTTTCGGATCCTCAGTGATACTTGAACCAGTGAAGTTTGGAGGATTCATCCTTAAGAACTTGCGGATCCTTGAAGTATCAGCCACTTCCTGACGATTCTCTCTTTGTTGCCCAGCTTGCTTGGTCACCTCAACATCCGGATGGCCTCACAAAACTCAGCATTGGTGACCTCTCCTTGGGATTGCAGTACCGGTGCATTATGTACTTGTTGTAATATATGCGTCCACCAGTGTTCTTGGGACCAGGTCCCTGACAGAATAAAGTGCAGAAAATGAATAACACAAAGTAAATCAGGCATAATGATTTTACGTGGAAACCTCCTTGCTCAAAGGAGTAAAACCACGGCCTATCACACATAACTTTTCAAACTACTTCCACTAATCTTCTCCAAACAAAAGTAAAAGCTAGTTTACAAAATGAGATTAGCCTACTAATCTCCAACACTAAGCAATACCTCATATCACTTAGACCAGCCAAAGAAGATACTACACTGCCCACTAAGCTAACACCCCTAGATAACTTAGACTTTGCTAAGCGGATACCATACCGCCCACTAAATCAACTAGCTCCTAGATGACTTAGAATTTGACTAAGCAGCAAAACAATGTTGCCCACTAAACTAGTTAAACTCAACTGATTTAGGCTTTTAGAAACCCAAACAAATATCTGAATCCTTTATAAACTAGGAACATATTTAAAATATATGCACGGAAGTATAACTCCTAAGACACACGACCTGTCACACAGAACTTTTCAAACTGTTTCCACTAATTTTCTCCAAGCAAAAGTAAAAGCTAGTTTACAAAATGAGATTAGCCTACTAATCTCCAACACTAAGCAATACCTCCTATCACTTAGATGAGCAAAAGTAGATACAACACTGCCCACTAACCTAACACCCCTAGATAACTTAGGAGTAAAACCACGACCTGTCACACAGAACTTTTCAAACTACTTCCACTAATCTTCTCCAAGCAAAAGTAAAAGCTAGTTTACAAAATGAGATTAGCCTACTAATCTCCAACACTAAGCAATACCTCCTATCACTTAGATGAGCAAAAGTAGATACAACACTGCCCACTAACCTAACACCCCTAGATAACTTAGGAGTAAAACCACGACCTGTCACACAGAACTTTTCAAACTGTTTCCACTAATTTTCTCCAAGCAAAAGTAAAAGCTAGTTTACAAAATGAGATTAGCCTACTAATCTCCAACACTAAGCAATACCTCCTATCACTTAGATGAGCAAAAGTAGATACAACACTGCCCACTAACCTAACACCCCTAGATAACTTAGGAGTAAATATTATAGGCACGGAAGTATAACTCCTAAGACACACTCTGATGGTTGCACCTTGATCAGGTCCTTGTTGTGCTTACCGAAGAATACTTCTTGAAAGTGAGTCTTTGCAAGTGTTCTTGAGAATTTTCAAGTTGCAAAAACTAACAAAACTCAAACTCAACAAAGACGCTTCAGCACTATATCAGGTCCCTTTGTTGAGCATGAGTATTGTTCTTCCTTGAAGATGGCCTTCTTTTAAAGCTTATGAATTTTCAGAGAAAATCCAAGTTTTTGTTTTGCCAAGTCTTGAGTTTGAGTATTTTGGAAATAGATAATATAATGAAAATGAACACAAACTCCTTGGGACAACCCATTGGCTAAGAGCCTGCCTTCTCTATAAAGACGTGCACCTATCACATCAGAAGTGACAACTTTACAGTTGTACTGTCGTCCTTTCGCGTACGCAATCCTGCAGGGACCAGGTCCCCTACAGACTTTTCTTAGTAAGTTCTTGAGAAGATGTGTTGGCTCTCTCTCCTTTCAATTGAATGAATTAGTTTGTTTTTTGTCATGTTGACTAAGTCAACCATAAAGAGTTAATACATATTGGACAAACAACCTCGTCCCTTTTTATTGTAGTACTTCTGACGGCTTCACCAACTTCTGACGCAGGCAGCTTTTCAGTTGTACCCCATTATAGATCTGGACGAGTGAACTCTGCATGGGACCAGGTCCCTGAATTTGTGAGACACTGAAGTATACAATCTCATCCGCTCTTCCTATTAGTGTAGGACACTGAACTTTTCACCTACCACCTGACATGACAGCTTTACAGTTGCACTCCATTTGTATCTGGACAAGAGCACTCTACCAAGGACCAGGTCCCTGCTTTTGTGAGGATCATCAAAACACCTAGAATATAACATTTTCATCCTTTTTGATGATTAGACACAAATATTCCTCATACTAAGTTTATTCATTCATTTCCCTGTCAGCAGTCCCAATAACAAGGATATGGTTCCTTGTTAGATCGATAAGTTTGTTAAATCATCAAAACTTCATATGAACTTCGAACTAACATCTCATCTCAGCTTCGAACTAACATTTTCCCCCTTTTTGATGATAACATACTTATTTACCAGTTCCCCCTATCAACGAGAACTCTTTGGGTAACTGGAGTTTCATCATCCCCGAAGTTTGTCAAATCATCAAAACTTCAAAATAGCATTTTTCCCTTTTTAGATAATGACAAACAACTTCTTCCCCCGATCAGCAGGACCAGGTCCTCTTCAAGTAGCTAGCACTGATTCCCCCTATTGGCATGACCATGTCCTCTTCAAGTAGCTAGCATTGATTCCCCCTATCGGCATGACCCATGTCTTCTTCAAATAGCTAACATCATTTATCGGCATGACCCATTTCTTCTTCAAATAACTAACATCATTGATCTCATACCCTAACAATTTTCCCCCTTTTGACATCATAAAAAAGGGTTAAAACAGCAAACCAAGTTGACAGAAATGTAGTTCAAGCAAATTCATAGCCACTTGGGCAACACTGAGCATGAGTAAAAAAAAATCCATAAAGTAATGAGACAAGCTAACAGAAGCAAGACATTTTTGCATTCATAAATAAAAGATCAGCCATCAAAGCATTGCTAATATGATTATGAATGAAAACCAGAACAATGCCCACTCAGGTTCGATATAAAAAGAGGAATGAGTACTGACTTAGGAAGTTAGGAAGAAAAGGGATGACTTAGAGGCAAGGGATTGAAAGAATAGAATTAGTAGAGCATATCCATTAGCATGGTATTTTCAGAAGCCTCATTTGAAGCTCACATTCTTTGTTGCCTAGCCTTCATGTTGAACCTTTAGGGCTGCCAGTTTTTTTAAAAGTTTTTTTTTCAACCTGGGCCCTCTAATAGTGCTATTTCAAAAGTTGAGCCTTTAGACAACCCATTTCAGTATCCCAGTTAGCAAAAGCAACAATCATAGCTTCCAACACTAGCCTAAGTTTCTCATAACAGAAAGATTTGTAAAATCAAACTTACCTAAAGCCTCCGTGATGAATAGATCAATAATTGAGGATCCAAAAAGAAAATTTCATTTCATTCTGATTTTATTTAAAATAAGACACCCTCCTATTCAGAATACTTTCAATTCTCAGAATATCAACTTCCCCCTTTTGAACAACATCTTTTCCACATCTTTCTTTTGCTTGGTGGACCTGGTCCGTCTTCACACTTAAAACATCTTCATCATAAAAATCTCCAGTAAGAACAAAGAGTTTAACTATTTGAAGTGTTTTTGAGAGTGGAGAAAAAAGGTTTTTTAAAAATTTCTGATCTTGGAGGGGGATTTGAAAAGAAATATGGAGTATAAAGAAAGTGAAAGGGTGTATTATGTGAAAGAAGGTGTCATTTAGGCATTCAAAAGATGGGACAACAATCAGATACCTGAATGATAGACATGTGGCAATTGTAACGGTTCACATGCATAATTCAAACTGCAATGTTAAGAGTGCTAACCTTGGAGAACGGACCAGGTCCCTCTCTGATGTTTGAATGTGATTTGCCTGTATTTGTCCTGACCTCTCCTTTCCTTCAGTCCTTTTGCCATGTGTGTATACCTACAAAAGGTATGAAACTGAATTTGCTAAAACATACATAATTGAAAAACAAGGATACCTGCTCCCTTTGCATAGTCATTAGAGAGTTGATTGCTTCAGGTAGGACCCATTCAAGAAGGTTTCAACATTTCCATCATCAGTTGATTATTTCAGCCAGATGTTTAAGAGCTTCAGGCTGCTGCTTGATCCACAAGATTTGACCACATCAAGCTGCACTTGCTATATTCTCTACCTCAGTTGTTGAAAGAACAGCTGAATCTTGCCTTTTAGTTCCCCATGAGTTAGAGTTCATCCTTTAACATAATTCACTCCTGAGGTGCTCTTTCCATCAACTCGATACCCAGCATAATCAGCATCACATGTTCCTCCAAATCAGAAAGTCTCCTAATGGACAGAATAGAACCAGGTCCCATGTTTTCTTCAAACATCGATTGTCTTGAACTCTGTGTTATCTTCTTCTCTGTAGCTAAGTTCCTATGAGAATATACAACTGGTCCTTGCTTAGGGCTTCAGTAAAGAAGTCAGCCTCTTGATCTTCCATTTTGCAAAACTTCATTATGACATTACCCCTCTTTAACATTGTCTTGACTTCAAGCATGTTAAGCCATCTGAGCAGCTCATTGATGTACTATGTACTTTTCTTGACACCCAAGGATACCTTTAGAGGTTTGCTTGATCTACAGCTCCAAGAAGAAATTTAATTCTTCCATTTTGTTCACTTCAAAACTCATTATTCATGAGTGCAACAAACTCTTCACATAACACCTCAAAGGTTGCTTCAAAGATGACATCATCAATATGTACTTGAATAATCACTCTTTTCCTTGTGATTTCAACAAGAGGGTTTTTGACAATTTTACCTCTTTTGAAGCCATTGTTGAGGAGGAATTTGGATAACCTATCAGCTTGTTGGGGAACCAAGTGTCATACTTTGCTTCTTTCAAACTGAGCTTTATCAGCTTCTTCATTCTCACCTTCAGAATTCACATTATCAGTTTGAAAATAGTCATCTTTTTTCAACACTGTCTAACGGACCAGGTCCCTCATCAAGTTCATCATTTGCATCATCTTCCTTGAGATTGTTGTATTCATGAAGAGGATGTTCTTCAGCAAGCTCACTATTAAAACCGTCTCTCTGAATCTGAAGCAACCCTTTCCTTTCAGAATCTTCTTTCTTTTGCAACTTCTCAACTTTTCCAAACTCATCAAAAAATCACATGATCACCTTTTTATACACCCGATAAGCCTTGTTGGAGGAAGAGTATACCACAACTATTCTTTCATCAATATTGAGATCAAACTTCTCAATATCATCATTTTGGTCACAAAACATGCAGTGTTCACCACTTCAACCCGAAAGTTCTTTGAAAGATTAAAAGCCTGCTTATTTCACCTGAAGGATGGTCTGATCTGCTTCTCTTCAACACCATCGTCACAACCCTTGTCATCTGCAAATTTCATTTTGAGCAGACCGAGGACCAGGTCCTTTGACAAAAGTTTGTGCAGTAGAGAAACACTCACATGAGCACGTCTCTTGTGTCATACCTTAACATTCTTGCCTTGAGTACTAAGGCAAGTTAGATAGTCACCACGAGCAGTATTCAGATCAGCAATGTACATGTTCTTGCATCTTTTTTTTTTCATGATCATAACTCGAGAGAGCAAGTTTGTGACCACACATTTGTATGATAAGAACTTGACTTCATTTTTGTTCATCACAAATATGTGAAACACTTGAAATATTGTACTCCAATCATTGATATAGTACACAACTTCAATGGAGTATTCCACAGATTTTCAAGTCATGCCTACACTAAGAATGCACCATTTCTTTCCATTTCCATAAGAGACACCTCCACATTGAATTGCCTTGAGAGAGAGAAAGTTTTCAGTTTTCCCAGTCACATGCTTTGAGCATCTGCAATTCATGAACCACCACTGACTATTACTACTTCCTCTCACTTGCATAGCAAATAACTTGTTAGCCTTGGGAACTCATTTGAGACGGAGTTCCCAATAAGCAGATAACAGAGTGATAAGAAAGTATTTTGTCCAGTAAGGCAGACTGGTTTTCTTCAACTTGAGACCAGAAGCAGGAATAGGTCCCTTCTTCAATCTATTCCTCTGTTGGGAATAGTTTGACGAACTTTCTCCATATTTTTTCAGGACAGGGCAATCCTTTCTAAGATGTCCATTTCGACCACAATGTGCACACACAGATTATCAGCATCAGAAACAAATTTGTTGTGAGGATTGTACGGGGGATCTATCTTCTTATAGCCCAGCCCTCTTCTATTGTTGTTTCCTTGACCAATTAGATCTGTAAGGCTCTTAGAGGAATTAGTCCATTTGAGGGATTTTTCAAGTTCCTCTTTTACAAGGACCAGGTCTCTCTCCAACTCAAGATTTCTTTCCAAAGTCAATTTCATCTTCATTTCAGCAGTATGCAGCTTATTTTCAAGCTCCAGCTGCAAGCTGCTTGCCTCATTTTTTCCTTTAAAAACTATAGTAGTTACCCCCTTTATTTTTTCCTTCAGTTCTAGATTTTCAGCTTCTAGAATAACCATTTGATTTTCAATATCAGATATTTGGGGAACTAAAGCTGTTTTTCCATTTTGAGAGATGTCTAGGCTATTGTTCACGAGATCATCCTTAGTTGTTAGCTTACTTATCACATCAAGTAATACAACAACTAGCTTTCTCAATTTATTGGTAGAAAAGGTATTCAGGTTTTGCTTGAAATATGATAGGGTTACCTTTTCATGAGCATCCTCCTCATCTGATTTTGCCATGAAAGCATCATTAGAGTGCTCAGAATCATCTGAATCACTTGAGGAATTTTCCCATGCAGCCACATCCTTCTTCACTACCTGTAAAAATGCTTCTATTATGCTTAGCTTGGGACGGACCAGGTCCCCCTCTTTGTCTTTACTTTCTCCAGGCTTGACATATTCTCCGTGGTCAGCTTTGTTTATAGAGAATTCTCTAATAGAGTGACCTGGTTGATCACACTTGCCACACACTTCACTTGAGCTGGTAGCCTTGTCATGATTTTCTTTCTTCTGATCGACCTCATCAATCAGATTTGTTCTCTTGTCTTTGCCCTTGAGAAAGAGACCCTCCCCTTTTTTGTGCATCTCATGAACTTGAAGATGCTCAAATAGTGTATACATCGTCATTACATTAGGTTCTCTTGTCTCATTTTCAGTCGCAAACTCATTTGTCCAAGATCTAGGAAGAATTTCTAGTATCTTAGAGACTTGCTTGACAACAGGGACTGGTTCTTCAAGGAACATGAGCTCATCTGTAATGGTGGAAAATCAGGTGCGCATTTCATGTATGGGTTCACCTTCTTTCATGGTGAAACCTTCAAACTGAGTGATAAAGAGATCTAGCTTAGATTTCCTTATTTCTTCAGTGCCCTCATAAGTTGTTCTCAACAGATTCCAGATTCCCTTGGATGATTCACAAGATGAAATTAGATCGTATTCATTTACACTAAGGCCACACATCAGTAGCTTCCTTGCTTTGTGATTTTTCTGGACTAATGGTCTGTTAGAGTCATTATATTGTTGTCGAGTTTTGGGAATGACTCTTGTGACCTCTCCATCTTTAACCTCCATAGTTGGCACATAAAGACCTTTACATATGACGTCCCATACTTCAATGGCCTCAGCCATAAGATAGTCAATCATCCGAATCTTCTATTGTTTATAGAACTGACCATCAAGAAGAGGAGGTCTTGTGGGAGACTGACTTCTTTGCATGCTCATTGGTGTCGTCATTTCCTTCAGGAATCTCTCTCTTAGTGTTAACCAGATAGAGAATCCAAGCTCTGACACCAATTGTTGTAATGCACGCGTCCACCAGTGTTCTTGGGACCAGGTCCCCGACAGAATAAAGTGTAGAAAATGAATACCACAAAGTAAATTAGGCACAATGATTTTACGTGGAAACCTCTTTGGTCAAGGGAATAAAACCACGACCTGTCACACAAAACTTTTCAAACTGCTTCCACTAATCTTCTCCAAGAAAAAGTAAAAACCAGTTTACAAAATGAGATTAGCCTGCTAATATCCAACACTAAGCAATACCTCCTATCACTTAGACGAGTCAAAGCAGATAAAATATTGCCCACTAAGTTATCACCCCTAGATAACTTAGACTTTGCTAAGCGGATACCACACCAACCACGAAATCAACTAGCTCCTAGATGACTTAGAATTTGACTAAGCAGCAAAACAATGCTGCCCACTAAACCAGTTAAACCCAACTAATTTAGGCTTTTAGAAACCGAAACAAATATCTAAATCCTTTATAAACTAGGAACAGATTTACAATATATGCACGGAAGTATGACTCCTAAGACACACTCTGATGGTTGTAGCTTGATCAAGTCCTTGTTGTGCTTGCCGGAGAATACTTCTTGAAAGTGAGTCTTTGCAAGTGTTCTTGAGAATTTTCAAGTTGCAAAAACTAACAAAACTCAAACTCAACAAAGATGCTTCAGCACTCTATCAGGTCCCTTTGTTGGGCATGAGTATTTTTCTTCCTTGAAGATGGCCTTCTTTTAAATCTTATGAATTTTCAGAGAAAATCCAAGTTTTTGTTTTGCCAAGTCTTGAGTTTGTGTATTTTGGAAAGAGAAATATAATGAAAATGAACACAAACTCCTTGGGACAGCCCATTGGCTAAGAGCCTGCCTTCTCTGTAAAGACGTGCATCTATCACATCAGAAGTGACAGCTTTATAGTTGTACTGTCGTCCTTTCATGTACGCAGTCTTGCAGGGACCAGGTCCCTTACAAACTTTTCTTAGTAAGTTCTTGAGAAGACGTGTTGGCTCTCTCTACTTTTGAATGAATGAATTAGTTTGTTGTTTGTCATGTTGACTAAGTCAACCATGAAGTGTTAATACACATTGGACAAACAACCTCGTCCCTTTTGATTGGTGTTGTACTTCTGACGGCTTCACCAACTTCTAACGTAGGCAGCTTTCCAGTTGTACCCCATTATAGATCTAGACGAAAGAACTCTACATGGACCAGGTCCCTGCATTTGTGAGACACTGAAGCATGCAATCTTGGTCGCTCTTCCTATTGGTGTAGGACACTGCACTTTTCACCTACTACCTGACATGACAGCTTTACAGCTGCACTCCATTTGTATCTGGACGAGAGCACTCTGCCAAGGACCAGGTCCCTACATTTGTGAGGATCATCAAAACACCTAGAATATAACATTTTCCTCCTTTTTGATGATTACTCACAAATATTCCTCATACTAAGTTTATTCATTCATTTCCGTGTCAGCAGTTCCAATAACAAGGATTTGGTTCTTTGTTAGATCGATAAGTTTGTTAAATCATCAAAACTTCATATCAACTTCGAACTAACATCTCATATCAGCTTCGAGCTAACAGTACCCCTTGTTCCTCAACATTCCTTCTAGTCAGACGACCTTTGACAACTCTTCGTGGAGGCATGATCCGAAAGATACGTGTAAGCACGAGTTAGATAGAGACTTTTATAGAGATACACTCTATGCACGAGATGAGTATGAAAGAAGTGAGATAGTTCCTAAATGTTGTAGCGTCCTAATTATAGATGTAGCGCGCTTCATACCGATAACTAGGACTCTACAGACACGGCTACATAGACTCCCTAGGACTTTTGAATTTACACCATTGCTTCAACAATATTGATAGGAGCGACCGCCTTATATTCCTGATCCATCTGCGGCACAACAGAATTTACCCCTGAAATCACCTTTGTATCCACCTTCTGTTCATAAAAAAAAATCCATAACAATTGTACTCACATTACTACTTCGAGAACAATTAGCAGAAGTTTTTCTAGCCATCATTTTTATAGTACAAATACAATAATCTCTAAAATTAGAGTTTTTGAACTTTCTAAGAATAGCTTCACAAAAAAGATATTCCTTCATGAGCCACTTGCCATCATCAGGACAACATATCTTAGCATTATAATAGAGACTCTTCTTGCGTCCCATATTCAAAGGCTTGCTCTGTTTACTCCTAACCCATTTCCCCTTATCTTGATGTTTCCAAGTCCCTAGATTTTTACCCACAACCAGGCTTCATGTTAAACTTTCCGAGCTGCCAGTTCTTGTTTTTTTTTTAAAATTAGACACCCTTCTATTCAGAATTGAGGTCTCAGAATATCAACTTCTCCCTTTTTTAAACATCATCTTTTCCACTTCACCCTTTTGCTTGGTGGACCTGGTCCCTCTTCACACTTAAAAACATCTTCATCAGCAAATTCTCCAGTAAGAACAAAGGGTTTAACCATTTGAAGTGTTTTTGAGAGAGGAGAAAAAAGGGTTTTTAAATTTTTAGATTTTGGAAAGGGATTTGAAAAGAAGTATGGAATATAAAGGAAGTGAAAAGGTGTATTATGTGAAAGAAAGTGTCATTTTGGTATTCAAAAGATAGGACAACAGTCGGATACCAGAATGACAGACATGTGGCAATTGTAGTGGTTCTCATGCATAATTGAAAATGCAATGTTAAGAGTGCTAACCTTCGAGAACGGACCGGGTCCATCTCTGTAGTGTGAATGTGATTGCCTTGATCTGTCCTAACCTCCCTTTTTCTTCAGGTGTTTTTGCCATGTGTGTATACCTAAAAAAGGTATGAGACTGAACTTGCTAAAACATACATAACTGAAAAACAAGGATACTTGCTCCCTTTGCATAGTCATCAGAGGGTTGTTTGCTTCAGGCAGGATCCATTCAATCAAGTTTCAGCATTCCCAACTTTAGTTTGATTATCTCGGTCAGGTCTTCTAAGAGCTTCAAGCTGCTGCTTGATCCACAAGAGTTGGGCACATCAAGCTACACTTGCAACATTCTGTGACTCAGTTGTTGAAAGAGCAATTGATTCTTGCCTTTTAGTTCCCCATGAGTGAGAGATCAACCTATAGCATAAGCCGCTCCTAAGGTACTCTTTCCATCAACTTGATGCCAAGCATAATCAGCATCACTATGTACTCCAAATAAAAATAGTTACCTGATGGACAGAATAGAACCGGGTCCTCTATCTTCTTCAAATGTTTTAAGATTTTCTTAGCAGCCTTCAAATGTGATTCTTTTGTGCAAGAATGAAATCTTTGAACCAGTTTCATCAGCATCCAGCTTCAAGTTAGTGCCCCTGGAAGTATGAATTGTCTAGGCATCCATAATATGAAACCTTTTCACCAACTTCTCTGAGCTAGTACCAGGTCCCTGTCTTTGGAAAACTTCATGATGACATTGCCCCTTTTTAACATTGTCCTTGACTTCAAGTACTTTAAGCCTTTTGAGCAGCTCCTTGATGAGCTTTTCTTGACAAACAAGGGTACCTTTGGAAGTTTGCTTGATTGACAGCTCCAAGAAGAAATATAATTCTTCCATTATGCTCATTTCAAAACTCACTATTCATGAGTGCAACAAACTCTTCACACAACACCTCAAAGGTTGCTTCAATGATGACATCATCAATGTGTACTTGAATAATCAGTAACTCCCTAACTTGTGATTTTAAAAAGAGGATTTTGTCAATTTTACCTCTTTTGAAACCATTGTTGAGAGGAAATTGGACACCCAATCAGCAGGTCGGGAAACCGAGTGTCATACTTTGTGTAATGACCCGAGAGCACCCCCTAGCCGTTACATGCGTATTCGACCTCTCGGAGGTCTTATACAAGCCTTATCATTCATTCATCGCATCGATCATAAAATCACTAAGAATTTAAAACTTTATTCAATAAATCCATAAGACTTCAAGAGTCATCAACATTTGAAAACATCAATATGCAAGCGGAACTACTAAGTCTCTTTAGCCAATCTTAGACAAGAACTTAAAACGTACTAAGGGACAGGGCCCTTTACAAATGAAATGAAACTTAAGTGTCTATTATAATGACTAAGAAACTTCTAAACATAGTCCTCGAATCTTGAGGACATACCAAACACTTGAAAGAGTGAAGCAATCCAAGCAACTCCAAAGCACAATCTCCTCCTAGTTACCACAAACTACACTTGTAGTAAAATAGAAGAAAGGGGTTAGTACAACACACGTACTAAGTATAAGGATATGCAAAAAGGACATTTGTTCGAAAGTTATGCTTTCATGCCATTTTGATAAAATCTCATGAACATCAACATAATAGGCACCTTAGAAGTCACAACCAACAATACAAAGTCATATGTTTCACAATACCTCATAAACATACATAACCCATTTACCTTTACCTTCTTGCCTTGGACCTCCACCTTAAGTAACCCTTAAGCAATACCTTTGTGCAATGTATAGGCAACGTCCCATACCATCACCCACACTAAGGCACCACCTTAAGGTCACACAAAGTGCACTTATCATGCATACCTCAACCTTCACCAATTAATCACATGAGACATATAAGCACATAAGTCAATAAGTCACTTCATAAAACTAGAACACTCATCAAATGTCATCCCAAGACTTACCCAAGTAAGACATGGTGAAGCAGCCCATACTACCTCTCCATACCAGACCCAAGTGATCCTTAAGGCTACACAAGACAAGCTCCATTCACATCTCAACATAAATCATTCTTTCAACTTAATGCATTTAGACAACTTCATTCACTAATGACAAAAGATCATCACATACATTTAATTCAACATAAGCACCTACATTCAATTCCTTATAACTCACTTTCACATTAGCATGCTCAAAGACCAACATTTTCATTAATTAACCCAATAAGACTCATTCATTCATTATCATTACTAAAGACATACCAAGATCTCCCTTAAATGTCTACTTGTGCAATATCTATATGATGTCCCATTACACCACCTATCCTAAGTAGTACACCCTTAAGAGACCCTAGTTCATTCATTCATTAATGTGAGGTAAGAGCCTTAACCAACATAGACTATGGAGCTTGACATGGAATCCCGGTAATACCCTTACCGGATGAGGGATCCCTACTTGCTTAAGGTAAGGTCATTCTTTTAGCCTTTACGTGGCAGAGACCACTAGCTAGACCTATGTGGGCACATAGTTA
>NW_006239100.1:532127-537469 GCF_000226075.1 Solanum tuberosum | reverse complement strand
CATTTATTCATTTAGGGATAAGGATTGCTACTAAGTACTCTCATCTCAACTCACGAAGGAGCACCCATCTTAAGGGTTGCTACTAAATACTCACATCTAGGAACCCCATTCATATTAAAGGAGTACTTTATGAGACTATCCTTACAATAGACCCAACTTTCATTCATTAGCATTAACTCCCATTCTTTTCATTCATTCACACATTCTTTCATTCATTCTTTACTAAGTGTGAGAGTAGGTAAACATAGTCTATCCTAGCCTCACCTTCTTTATAAGTCATTCAAAGAAGACAACAACCAAGCATAACACATAAAGTCTCTTACACAAGGTCACCTTTCATGCCCTTAGACCATACACAAATTCACATCATATAACATTACCTTCACATAATCAACATTACTCAAAACAACAATCATCCAACCTTTCCAACATGGCTATGATCACAACATGCTTATATGGTAAACACCTCCGCACTTTCAAAGGGATGAAACCTCATAATTCTAACATCTACAACATATATATAAAATACTAGAATCAATAATCTATTCACAACTTCATCATCATCATAAGCCTTAGGTCACAATTAGCCCATTCAAGCAACATCCAATATAACACAATTGACCATCAATTCCTCATAATTCAATATAGAACAATACATAAATCAATAGCCCATAACAATCTACACATTAATATCACATTATTAGCTCATAATCAATAGACCCACTTTAGACCCAAAAATTAGGATTTCAAGATATGCAAGGGTTCATGGAGTTTTTTTTATCTTAAAACCATCAATATTAACATTACTCATCGTTTGAAATACTTTCATGCAAGAACCCATGCTTAGAATTGAAATTGGGGTTTTTAGTGTTTTTGAAAAACATTGAAATCACTTTGATTTGGCTCGTTGATTGAAAGTAGCATCAAAGATAAAATACCCATGCCTTTATGATTAATTTCCTTAGGAATTTGAATAGAAATCAGTAGAAACCCATCCCCCTAGCTTGAAGCTTCATCAATGTCTTCCATGGAGTTCTAGAGAGAGAATTTATTTGAGAGGGAAGGTTCAATTTAGATAATGAGGTCTACTTCTAGGTTTTGGGGTTTTAACCACTTAAAATACCCTAAAATAGGTAGAATAACCGTTTATAATAAATCTCCAAGGTGCCCAAACTACCCCTCACTTAGTTGGACCTTTTAAACGAGTCAAACTTGAGTTTTACTTTCGCAGATTTCGTCGGGAAACAAGTCCGCGACGCGGAGGAGTTCCCACAAGTTTCTAGAATTTAAATTTCGAGACAGAAGAGTCCGCGGCAAGTCCGCGACGCGGACCAAACTTTTGGTCCTTGGTGAAGCTAGTCCACAACGCAGACATGCTCCCTCCATGCCCATTCTCAAGCTGCCTTGGCAGCTTGTTTGGCCAAGGGTTGGGGTCCTCCTCGGGGACCCTTAGGGTGGTCCCGGGGAATCGTACCCAAACGTTTTGACCCTAAAAACATTTATTAAGACACTAGGGTCACCTCCACTGATTTTAGAGTCCAAACAACACATAAAAACATGAACAATATACTAGAACACACCAACACGTAAAAGACTAGTTTTCGAACGTCTTGGTCGTCCCTTAACGTTTGACTTCCAAACTCTTTAAAACTAACACAAAATGCTATTCTTCATTATTCTAACAAGTTATTAATGCATAACACCCATGTGAGGCTCTACTTTATCCTACTTCGTTTTGAGGGGTATTACAATATCCCCCACTTGGGAACATTCGCCCTCGAATGACACTTCAAACATTATTGAGTAAAGACTCTAGGACTAGCAGCCCACAATAAGCATGTAATATCATTACTACTGCACACATCAAAGAGGAAATATCAACCCCACATAAAAGCATTACAACAAGACTTTCATGCAATTCAAGGAAGTAGGAATAACATATAACACTCAATATGCACAAAACCTTACCATTTCTCGTTTCTTTGGAGGAACTTCCTTCTCCATAGCATATCATGCTCATTACAAAATTTATAGGCTCACCATACAATTTCTCTCAAAAGCATAATCATGCAACATTAAGATCACATCAATGCATGCTCAACTAGGCATCTCATAAATCAATTTAAGCAACTTATCATAAACAAAAGCTCATCATTTCATATCATATAAGGAGGAACTACCTTCTCCATACTCATGATGCACACTTCGTCATTTTCATTTCCAACATAAAGGAACTACCTTCTCCAATTTTTGGACATACTCATCATTTCATCATAAGGCCCGATATGCAATAACTTTCAAAGCACACATAGGCATAATCAACATTTCAACTCATGAGGCAAATAAGCAAATCATAGTAAATGCACAATAATTATGAGAAATATAGATCAACTACTAACCTAATCAATTAATCATAATGTCATTAAGAGGATGCATAACACAATATCCTCAAAACCATCATGAACATTAAACTCAATGGATCAAAAACCAATATATACCAACACAAACCTACGGTAAAAAAACACAAACAACAATACTATCCATAAAACTGCCAAAAGAGGTAAGTATGGAAATACGGCACCCCGCCAAACTGAACTATCAATTGTCCTCAAATGAAAAGAAATAAAAAGATGAAACAAGAAACAAAAAGAGAGTCAATATCCTCCTATCAGGCTAAGCTTGGGTGAACTCTGTATGTCGGTGACTCCCTCAGTCTGGGCATTTCTTCCCGGCTCAACATCATCCTTCTCTCCACTAGACCACACCATAGACGTGTCCCTCAGAGATTCCTCCATATTTGTTAGTACCATATACCCCTCAAGGTCTTCTAAATCATGATACAAAGTTGCATCTCAAACTCTCAGCTCCTCCTTATCGGTCTCAGCCTCGGACTTAGCATCCACATCATCCCTAGCATTATCTCTAGTGGTAATAGCTAGAGGAATCTCAAAAATGGGAGGGAAAACTATACCTGCAACCTCTGCAAGATCCATATTGCCTAATAATATCGAGATATTAGTGGATTTCAGCTCAGCCACATCGCACCTCAACCCAACAATATCGGCCTTTAAGGTTGTCACATCCTCCGACAAAACTGTACCCTGCTCAAAAGCCTCCACTCTCACAATGAGGACATCCAAGTTTACTCTCTCAATCCTTGAAACATCACCCCTTCCAAGTAATCACATCTAGTAGAGACCACCAGACAAGGGAATAAATAGAGAGATGATATGGAGTTAAGCTCTATGGCACGACACAAGAGTAATGAAGAAAGTGAAACTTCAATTTTCCTATAACCTCTCGCACATATATGTGTCGCAACTCACACCGATGAAAAAGACTCTACTAGACGTGGTAGACGTGGCTTTCAAGACTTTGAACCTAACAGTAATCTTTAAAACATTATGCTCTGATACCAAGTTTGTAATGACCCGAGAGCACCCCCTAGCCGTTACATGCGTATTCGACCTCTCGGAGGTCTTATATAAGCCTTAGCATTCATTCATCGCATACATCAGAAAAATCACTAAGAATTTAAAACTTTTATTCAATAAAACCATAAGACTTCAAGAGTCATCAACATTTGAAAACATCAATACGCAAGCGGAACTACAAAGTCTCTTTAGCCAATCTTATACAAGAACTTAAAACGTACTAAGGAACACGGCGCTTTACAAATGAAATGAAACTTAAGTGTCTATTACAATGACTAAGAAACTTCTAAACATAGTCCTCGAATCTTGAGGACATACCAAACACTTGAAAGAGTGAAGCAATCCAAGCAACTCCAAAGCACAATCTCCTCCTAGTTACCACAACCTACACTTGTAGTAAAATAGAAGAAAGGGGTTAGTCCAACACACGTACTAAGTATGAGGATATGGAAAACATGCAAAAAGGACATTTGTTCGGAAGTTATGCTTTCATGCCATTTTGATAAAATCTCATGAAAATCAACATAATAGGCACCATACAAGTCACAACCAACAATACAAAGTCATATGCTTCACAATACCTCATAAACATACATAACCCATTTACCTTTACCTTCTTGCCTTGGACCTACACATTAAGTAACCCTTAAGCAATATCTTTGTGCAATGTATGGGCAACTATCCCATACCATCACCCACACTAAAGGCACCACATTAAGGTCACACTAAAGTGCACTTACCATGTCATACATCAACCTTCACCAATTAATCACATGAGACATATAAGCACATAAGCCAACAAGTCACTTCATAAAACTAGAACTCTCATCAAATGTCATCCCAAGACTCACCTAAGTAAGACATGGTGAAGCAGCCCATACTACCTCTCCATACCACACCCAAGTGATCCTTAAGGCTACACAAGACAAGCTCCATTCACATCTCAACATAAATCATTCTTTCAACTTAATGCATTTAGCCAACTTCATTCATTAATGATATAAGATCATCACATACATTCAATTCAACATAAGCACTTACATTCAATTCCTTATGATTCACTTTCAAATTAGCATGCTCAAAGACCAACACCTTCACTAATTAGCCCAATAAGATTCATTCATTCATTATCATTACTAAGACACACCACGATCTCCCTTAAATGTCTACTTGTGCAATGTCTAGATGATGTCCCATTCCACCACCTATCCTAAGTAGTACACCCTTCAGAGACCCTATTTCATTCATTCATTAATGTGGGGGAAGAGCCTTAACAGACATAGACCATAGAGCTTGATATGGAATCCTGGTAATACCCTTACCGGATGAGGGAACCGTACTTGCCTAAGGTAGGGTCATTCTATTAGCCTTTACGTCGTAGAGACCACTAGCTAGTCCTATGTCGGCACATAATTAAGGGATAGAAGGATTGCTTCTAAGTACTCTCATCTCAACTCACGAAAGAGCACCCATCTTAAGGGTTGCTACTAAATACTCACATCTCAACTAACGAAGGAGTATCCACCCATCTTCATATCATCTCGATGCTAGACATTACTCCCCCACGGAGTTAGGACATTCATTTCATTCATTCAATTAAGGATACGGATTGCTACTAAGTACTCTCATCTCAACTCACGAATGAGTACACATCCTAAACCAACATTCATTCATTTAGGTAAACGTATTGCTACTAAGTATTCTCATCTCACTCATGAAGAAATACCCATCCTAACCCTCATTCATTCATTAAGGAAGCTCTTGGATTCAAAGATGAGAAAACATTTCATCTAGGAACCCCATTCATATTAAAGAAGTACTTTATTAGACTATCCTTACAATAGACCCAACCTTCATTCATTAGCATTAACTCCCGTTCTTTTCATTCATTCTTACATTCTTTCATTC
>NW_006239100.1:531254-531984 GCF_000226075.1 Solanum tuberosum | reverse complement strand
AAGTCTCTACACAAGGTCACCTTTCATGCTCTTAGACCATACACAAATTCACATCATATCACATTACTTTCACATAATCAACATTACTCAAAACAACAATCATCCAATCTTTCCAACATGGCTATGATCACAACATGCTTATATGGTAAACATTTCCGCACTTTCAGAGGGATGAAACCTCATAAATCTAACATCTACAACATATACATAAAATACTAGAATCAATAATCTATTCACAACTTCATCATCATCATAAGCCTTAGGTCACAATTGCCCATTCAAGGCCAACATCCAATATAACACAATTGACCATCAATTCCTCATAATTCAATATAGAACAATACATAAATCAATAGCCCATAACAATCTACACATTAATATCACATTATTAGCTCATAATCAATAGACCCACTTTAGACCCAAAAATTAGGATTTCATGATATGCAAGGGTTCATGGATTTTTTTTATCTTAAAACCATCAATATTAACATTACTCATCGTTTGAAATACTTTCATGCAAGAACCCATGCTTAGAATTGAAATTGGGGTTTTTAGTGTTTTTGAAAAACATTGAAATCACTTTGATTTGGCTCGTTGATTGAAAGGAGAATCAAAGATAAAATACCCATGCCTTTATGATTAATTTCCTTAGGAATTTGAATAGAAATCAGTAGAAACCCATCCCCCTAGCTTGAAGCTTCATCAATGTCTTCCATGGAGTTCTAGAGAG
>NW_006239100.1:513271-531213 GCF_000226075.1 Solanum tuberosum | reverse complement strand
CCCAAACTACCCCTCACTTAGTTGGACCTTTTTAAACAAGTCAAACTTGAGTTTTATTTTCGCAGATTTCGTCGGGAAACAAGTCCGCGACGCGGAGGAGTTCCCACAAGTTTCTTGAAATTAAATTTCGTGACAAAAAGAGTCCGCGGCAAGTCTGTGATGCGGACCAAACTTTTGGTCCTTGGTGGAGCTAGTCGCGACGCGGACATGCTCCCTCCATGCACATTCTCAAGCTGCCTTGACAGCTTGTTTGGCCAAGGGTTGGGGTCCTCCTCGGGGACCCTTAGGGTGGTCCCGGGCAGTCGTACCCAAACGTTTTGACCCTAAAAACATTTATTAAGACACTAGGGTCACCTCCACTGATTTTAGACTCCAAACAACACATAAAACATGAATAATATACTAGAACACACCAACACGTAAAAGACTAGTTTTCGAACGTCTTGGTTGTCCCTTAACGTTTGACTTCCAAACTCTTTAAAACAGACTAAAAAGGTTATTCTTAATTATTCTAACAAGTTATTAATGCATAACACCCATGTGAGGCTCTACTTTATCCTACTTCATTTTGACGGGTGTTACACTTTGCTTCTTTCAAACTGATCTTGATTAGCTTCTTCATTCTCACTTGCAGAATTTACATTATCAGTTTGAACTACATCATCTTTGTTCAGCAATATCTACCGGACCGGGTCACTCATCATCTTCTTCATCTGCATCAGCTTCCTTGGGGTTGCTGGATTCATGAAAAGGATATGCTTTTGAAGCAGCTCATCCATCTCAGAATCTTCTTTATTTTGCAACTTCTCAATTCTTCCACACTAATCAAAAATCACATTAGCAGCTTTTTCAATGTACACCTTTTTATACACCGGATGTGCCTTGTTGGAGGAAGAATAACCCACAAAAATACTTTTACATCATTATTGGGATCAAACTTCCCAATAACATCCTTTTGGTCACAAAACATGTAGTATTCACCACTTCAACCCGAAGGTTCTTTGAAAGATTAAAACCCTGCTTATTCCACCTCAAGGATGGTCTGATCTGCTTCTTTTTAATACAAGCATCACAAACTTTGTCATTTGCAAATTTCATTTGGGCAGATTGTGGACCAGGTCCCTTGACACAAGCTTGCTTAGAGATAAAAGGCTTATCTCATGTATCATAGTTCAGTATTCTTACCTTGAGCATCAAGGGAAGTGGGAATGTAACAACGAGCAGTGTTTAGATCAGCAGTACATGTTCTTGCATCTTCTTCTTGTCAGCATCATCATCCGAGAGATCAAGTTGTGACCACACATTTATCTGATAACTTGACTTCATTTACTTTATCACAAATCTGTAAAACTTTAGAAGACTGTACTTCAACCCATTGACATAGTACACAGCTTCAAAAGAATGTTCCACAAACTTTCAAGTACTGCCTACACAAAAAATGTACCATTTCTTGCAATTGCTTAAAGAGACACCTCCACATTGAAGTGCCTTGAGAGAGAGGAAGCTTTTAGTTTTCCCAGTCACGTGCTTTGAGCATCCGCTATTCATGAACTACCACTGACTGTTACTACTTCCTCTCACTTACATAGCAAATCACTTAGCCTTAGGAACTCATTTGAGATGAAGTTCCCAGTAAGCATATAACAGAGTGATAAGAAAATCTTTTCTCCAGTGAGGCAGACTGGCTTTCTTCAACCTAGGACCATAAGTAGGACTAGGTCCCTTCTTCAATCTATTCCTCTATTTGGAATAGTTTGACGGACTTCCTTCATAATTTTTCAAAACAGATAATCTCTCTTAAGATGTCCATCTCGACCACAATGCACACACAACAGATCATCAGCATCGGAAACAGATTTGTTGTGAGGATTGTATGGGGAATCTATCTTCTCACTGCCACACCCTCTTCTAGTTTTGTTGCCTTGACCAATTAGATTTGTAAGTATCTTAGAGGAATTGGTCCATTTGAGGGATTTTTCAAGTTCCTCTTTTACACGGACCAGGTCTCTCTCCAACTCAAGATTTCTTTCTAAAGCCAATTCCATCTTCATTTCAGCAGTGTGCAGCTTATTTTAAAGCTCCAGCTGCAAGCTATTTGCCTCATTCTTTCCTTTAAAAACTGTATTAGTTACCCCTTTTATCTTTTCCTTTAGTTCAAGATTTTCGGCTTCTAGAACAACCATTTGATTTTCAATATTAGATATTTGGGCAACTAAAACAATTTTTCCATCTTGAGAGATGTCTAGACTATTGTTCACGAGATCATTCTCAGTTGTTAGATCACTTATCAAATCAAGTAGTACAACAACTAGCTTTCTCAATTTACTGGTAGAAAAAGTATTCAAGTTTTGCTTGAAGTATAATAGGGTTACCTTTTCATCAGCATCATCCGTATCTGACTTTGCCATGAAACCATCATTAGAATGCTCAGAATCATTTAAATCACTTGAGGAATTTTCCCATGCAGCCATATCATTCTTCATTGCCTGGAAAAAGGCTTCTCTTCTTCTTGGATTATCACAGACCTGGTCCCCTTCTTTGTCTTTACTTTCTCCAGACTTGACATATTCTCCGTGGTTAGCTTTGTGCATAGAGCAGTCTCTAATGGAGTAACCTGGTTGATCACACATGTAACCCACGTTACTAGAGCATGTAGCACTGTTGTCATTTTCTTTCTTCATGAACCCTCCACGTTCTGTCAAGATTTGTTGAAATCCTTGAGTGAGATGGCCCATATTCTTATTTATTTCAGGGGTTTCACTTTGTGACACTTTGGAAGCAAGTGATTCATCGCCAATAGTCAAATCTGTTCTTTTGTCTTCACCTTTGAGAAAGAGACCCTTCCTTTTTCCAAGCCTCTCATGAACTTGAAGATGCTCAAATAGTGCATACAACGTCACTACTCCAGGTTCCCTTGACTCATTGCCAACCACAAAGCCATTTTTCCAAGATCTGGGAAGAATTTCCAGTATCTTAGAGACTTGCTTACACAAAGGGATTTCTTCTTTAAGGAACATACACTCATCTGTAATGGTGGTGAATCTGGTACGCATTTCGTGAATGAATTCACCTTCTTTTATGGTGAAACATTCAAACTGAGTAGTAAAGAGATCTAGCTTAGATTTCCTTATTTCCTTAGTGCCCTCATAGGTTGTTTTCAACAGATCCCAGATTTCCTTGGCCGATTCACAAAATGAGATCAGATTGTATTCATTCACTACAATGCCACACATCAGTAGCTTCTTGGCTTTGTGATTTTTCTGGACTAATCTTCTGGCCTTGCAGGGGACTGACTTCTTTACAAGTTCAGTGGTGTTGTCATTCCTCGGAGGAACCTCTCTCTTGGTGTTAACCAGATAGAGAACCAAAGCTCCGATACCAATTGTTGGAATGTATGCGTCCACCAGTGTTCACAGGAGCAGGTCCTGACAAAATAAAAGTGCAGAAAAAAAATTGCACAACGTAAAAATAGGCACAAAAGTTTTACGTGGAAACCTCCTTGCTCAAGGGAGTAAAACCGCGACCTGTCACACAGGATTTTCAAACTATTTTTACTAATCTTCTCAAGCAAAAGTAAAATACAGTTTACAGCAACACGCTGAGATTAAACTCCTAATCTCAACACTAAGTAATACAACCTATTACTTAATGAGCCAAAGCAATGTATCCATTACCCACTATACTAACCCTCACTGATTAATATATACTTTAACCGTAAGACACAAAGTTAACTCTAACAATGTTTTTACAAAGACTCAAACAAAGATTTGAAATGTTTCTAACAAAGAGTGAAATGAATCCTACAAGTATAGCTTAATACAAACATTCAAGAACAGCAACAGGTACAGAAAGTACTTCTTCAGTTGATCAGATCCTTGATGTATATGTTCTTGTGCTTGAGTTCTTCCTTGAAGATAGCTTTGTATTTTTAAGCTTGTGAGTTTTTGTTTGCCAAATCTTAAGTCTGTGTTTTGGAGAAGAGACTATATAAATTAAACACAAACTCATTGAGACGACCCTATTGGTTAAAAGCCTGCTGTTTAGAAAAGTTGTGCACCTACCACATTAGAGGTGGCAGCTTTTCTGACAGTTGTCTTATCACATTTTCATATACGCAATCTTTAAGGGACTAGGTCCTTTGCAATGTTCTTTGTGAGTTCTTGAAAGGCTTACTAGCTCTCTTCCTCTTTTAAATGAATGAATTTAATATGTTGTTTGTCATGTTGAAAATATCAACCATAAAGAGTTATTAAGCGTTGGACAAACAACCTCGTCCATTTTGATTGGTTCAGGACGCTGGCGCCTCACCAACCATTGACAGGACAGCTTTACAAATGTACCCCATTATACATTTGATGGAGAGAACTCTGCCAGGGACCGGGTCCCTGCATTTGTGAGCCACTGAAACAGACAATCTCGTCTGCTCTTCCTATTGGCGCAGTATATTGTACTTTTCACCTACCACCTAACATGACAGCTTTACAGTTGTACCCTATTATGAATCTGGACGAGAGCACTCAGGGACCAGGTCCCTGCATTTGTGAGGATCATCAAAACACCTAGAATATAACATGTTCTCAAATTCCAAAACACCACTCTCTTCACCAACAGCCTCTTGAATTTGCACCTCAACATCATCAACTTCCATCACTGGATTTTCAACGACATTGATAGGATGATTGTTCATTCCATAATCCTCATTCCACATACACGTTATTTCAGGATCATCATTTTCAAATTGCTCTTTGATTATCTCTTCACCTGACGAAGCCTCTTGAATTTGCACCATTGGCTCAACAATATTAATAGGAGTGACCGCCTTATATTCATGATCCAACCGCGGCACAACAGAATTTACCCCTGAAATCACCTTTGTATCCACCTTCTGCTCATCAGAAAATCCATAACAGTTGTACTCACATTACTACTTCGAGAACAATTAGCAGTAATTTTTTCGGCCTTCATTTTTATAGCACAAATACAATAATCTCTAAAATTAGAGTTTTTGAACTTTCTAAGAATAGCTTCACAAAAAGCATATTCCTTCATGAGCCACTTACCATCATCAGGACAACATATATGGTATCATAATAGAGACTCTTCTTGCGTCCCATATTCAAAGGCTTGCTCTGTTTACTCCTAACCCATTTCCCCTTACTTGATGTTTCCAAGTCCCTAGATTTTTACCCACAACTCTGCAAAATCTATCGTTAGTTTTCTTTTTCTTATGTCTCGGCGAAATAAAGTACCGAAAACTATTAGTATCCCAATCGTCTTCTCCTCTGCAATGACGCCCATAGCCATAACTTACCCATGGTTCTCGTTTGTAAACATCGCACTCCGTAATAAAACCATTGTCAGACAAATCTTTTTCAGCGATAAACCTAAGAAGGAATGTGAATAACTCTGAATCTCTTGGATGAAATCGATACCCTTCTTCCTCAAACTCCATCACTCTTGAATGAATTAAAATAATTTTACTAATTTTATAAGTTGTGACTATTTAGAAAAAAAAAGGTATAAAGTTGAACTCAATGGGGACAATTTAGGAATCCCATATTTATAACTTGCTTCAATCCCCTTGCCTTGCTGGGAAACCAATTGGTAATAACTTGGGAAAACTATATTTAGTAACTTACCAGTTTTTTTCAACAATAAAATAATATTTAGAAACTTGCCATTTTTTTTCATTTTTTTTCTCAACTTACAATTTTTAACATTAAAACAATATTTTGAAACTTACGATTTTAGTTTAATTTTTAAAAGAAACATTTTTTCTAATAATTTACGAGTTTTATTTATATTTAGAAACAATTGTTTTAATCTCTTTTTCTCTGTGTTAAGTTCTAACACTTACATCATGTATGCAATTGTGTTTTTACTCCAATTCGTTTATCTTTTAAAAAATATCAATAGGGATAAGTGCAAGCAAGGGGGGCTAGGACTTACCTTACTAATCCTAATGAAGAACCTAACGCTTACTACCTAACAAGCATGGAGAAAATAAGAGGTAGAGAGAACTAAGTTTTTTTTTATCAGCACAGAGTTTGTAATACACTCCATGACGATATTACAAATGATGATGCTTAAATAATGTAAAAATATGCCAATCAAGAAGAAAGTTGAGTTATCAGCCTCAAACTTTCTATACAAACGCATGAATTAAAAAAGATTGATTGCCCATCAAAAGTAACTTGAAGTATTTTTTTCTCTTGTCTTCTTCTTCAAACATATCCAACAACACTTGATAATTCATACTTTCTTTATGGATTTATTGGATCTTGTTGAACCTATTGATACTGTCAAATGGTTCTGCTTTGCCTATCGCATCGGTATGTGCCTTGGAACAAACTCCTCAATCATTTTGCCATCCCAACTATGTTGCCTTCCATGTGTCTTCTTTTTGCTTTTGTTGCTTCCACTTCTTTGTTTGCCTAGGTGATATATCTTCTTCCCTAGCCACTCTATCAAAGCATATGTCCAGCATATCTTCCCCATCTTCATCAAGAGAATCCTCGCCCAAATCAATTGTATTTGACACTAAGTCCCTTGACTCATTCTTCTTTGCAATCACACATTTAGGCACAAATACTGGAGCTTCTGGACTTAATTTTCTGTTCAAAGTAGATGGTGAGACCTGCTTTTCTTGGATCAAATCGTTGTCCTTCTCTGTTAAATTTACTTGCTTTTCAGTAGTTTTCGATAAAGCATCAAAGCTATTTGAACATAATAGGTCTCTTGAGACATTACTAATATCTTGCCTCTTCTCACTATCATGAAAATTTCTAGTCGCACCCTTTTCACTACATGGAGAATTATTTTGACTAGTCGGGGAAAGGCTCTGATTACTAGTTGAATTTTTGTGTGCAACCAGTGTCCAATTTTTAGTTGCATTCTTGGTTTCAACTTGCAAAACATGTTGCCCAGAATTTTCAACATCTTCAACATCAGATGTATCCATTAGTTTGTGTCCTGAATCCATTACTTTTTGGCCTGAACCAATTTGCGGCGCATTAACCCAAACTCTTGGTGCTCCCCCTTTGTTTTCGGTAGTTGTTTGAACACCAATATTACTTGTAACAACATCCATTGAGTGTGCATGATTTTTGCCCAAAAGTGACAGCAACCAACTGTCGATCTAAAGAAGAAGTTTTACTTTGATCGACATCTACAACCTTTCTTTTTTTATTTAGTATTTCTCTCGCATCACCTTGATACTTTTCACTAGCGATAATACCTTTTGAAGCAACTTCAATGGTATCATCAATTTGTTTGTCATTTTGATTTCTTTTCGAGATCAAACGACAACTATATTCATCATGAGCTTGGTGCTTACAATAATTGCAATATAAAGGTAGATTATCGTATACAATCTCCTGAAAAACCTCGATCAACTTACCGGATTTTCCATCCACAAACTGCAATCTTATACGATTTGGATGTTTTTCCATTAGTTCAAGTATAACCTTGACCCTAGGTGTGCTAGGTATTGACTTGATTTGAGTAGCTTTATCTATAGCTATTGGTTTCCCAATTGCCAATGCTATAGACAACAGAGACTTCTTTGCAAACAAATCTGGAGATAAGTTCGGTAAAGAAATCCAAACCACAGCTAACATCATTTCCTCCTTAGGATTATATCCAATGGATCATGGAAAAATCCTACATTGGTGCTTCTCTCTATTGTAGAGAAGATAATTAACTGAGCGAGATAAATCTAGTACATAATCTTTATATTGATCAAATTTCAACAAAAAATTTCTTGGAGCAAGTAAGCCAATAAAACAATTGCCCTTGGTACCAAGATGTTTCGGTAAAATTGACCTTAATACCTTCAAATCTGGTGTACCATGGGATAATTTAAACACCACTGCTTGATGCAATCCCTCTTCAATCATAAAGTCTTGCCTTTCCTCGATTGAAAACGTGATAGTAGGTTCTCCATGAATTATTTCAATTGATTTTGCGATTGTTTTTGAGTTAATTAGGGCAAATTGTTTAGGATTTATAGTATTCAAATTGAAAAGGGTGGCGTATGCGGTGGTTTATGGTGGTGGGGCAGGCTGGACAACTTCGAAATAAGGTTGTCCAGTGGCCGTAGCAGCCATGAGAGCTGCGCAGCTGCTAGCTAGGAAGGATACCCTAGGTCAGCAGTTTTTCTAGACGAATTCGATATGTATCCTCCAAAAAGTAAAGGCACTACTTCTGAATATTATAATTGAGTACTTTGGATGTTTTCTAATTGTGGCACATTTCTGATATAATAAGCAAATGTTCAAGGAATGGTAGCAGATGCAACTTATATATATCATTATTAGAGAATAATCAAATAAGTTTATTACAAAGCCGAAGTTGAGAATTACAAGAACACATATACATATTTTGTGCTTATAAATCAAAGTTATAAATATCGCTTCATGTATTGTTCCACGGTAGTGTACTTGACCTCTGGATAGAGTGTTGATGCTTCTTCTCCTTCTTCTCCTATTTCAAAATTCGCGAGGCATCCTTCATAGCATACGTGATAATAGTGACACAAGCCAACTTGTTCTGCATACTCGAGCTCTGTTTTTTTATGTTTCCCCACAATAAAATCTCCGATTTAGTTTTGATAGTTCATTAAATTTACTCTCGATAAATGAGAAAATGACATCAAATCAATTGGGGAAAAGGGAGTACAAACTACAAAATATGAATATATTTTTTTAGATAAAATGGTTCTTAGCCTTCATGGGAGGTAAAAATTCTTCTTTGGAAAGAGTTGATTTTTTAAGCTCTTTGCCTATGAGCTTTTCCCATATTTGAACCACTTCTCTTTGAGAAAGTATGTTTTTAGGAGGCCTAAGGTAAAGTGTTTTATTGAGTGTCCTTGGATCATTTATGGCCTTGATGGTATATGTTGTGATATCATCTTCGTCAACATAAATTGCTAGAAAAATTAAACAAAACATGTAGTTACTAATACACATTAACAAATTTTTAAGGCTTAAATCATCTACGGCCCCTTAAAGTTGTCCGCATAATTCACTTAAACACCTCAACTAAGACTTGTACCTATTGGACACCTTGATTATTCTAAATTTGAACCATGTTGACACTTTGTGCAGATGTGGCACAAAAAGTGTAATTCATACCTTGCTAGGCGCATGAATCATTTAATCAACACATTTTTAGTTTATTCTTTTTTGTTTCTCATTATTTTATTTTATTTTAAAATAACAATCTTCCTTTCTTCTCTCTTTCAAAATTGCAGACCTGCTGCCACCAATTATTCATAACAAAAGCTACCACCTAACATTTTTTTTTTATAAATTTACTCTTCTAAGCTTATGCTTAAATTTGAAAAGAATTCTAACGTTGCTTGCAAAAAATCCAAATATCATCTTATTCCTCACATTCCAAGCCCTAATATGTTAGTTTCATAATATTTTTACCCCTGCTAATATCAATTTCCAACTGAAGGAGATGAACCCTAGTTTTGTACACAAGGATACCTCTTCATCTTTTTTTTTTAAATTTCTTGTCATTGTATTAATTTCCCAGATGTAGAATTACGTAGTTCGCCTTTGCCGGAATAAATGGAGACCACCATCCACATTTTCTTTCCCGAAAAAATGGAGATCGTCATCCACATCTATTTTGCCGGAATAAATGGAGTCCACTATTCACATTTTCTTTGTCGGAAAAAATGAAGACCACAATCTAATTTATTTGTTGGAAAAATGGAGATTACCATCCACATATTTTTTTGCCAAAAAATCTGGAGATCACACACACTGCCCCTGATGCACACCCCTTCTTTCTCCACAACGAAGCAGAAATAGATAAATTTGAAATCAAAATAAAAAGAGGATGAACAGATTTTTTTAAAACAATAAAGAAAAGAAAAGATAAAACACTATTAGTTTGAGATAGGAACAAAAAAGAAAACATAAAGAAAAAAAAACCTAACTTCATTTAGTATATGTTAAAATCTCCATTTAGAAAATAACAATGGTGGATAAGGAGTGACTTTACAGAAAGAGAAGAAAATGAGAGGTTTGGGGTGGTGTCGGGTGCAGGGGTGGAGCCGAAGAGGGTGGGTAAAATTGATTTTTCATTTTGTTTTTAGTTGAAATTATTTCATTTTAGATTTAGATTTTTTTTATTTTCAAAATTCATTTATATAATTATTGTAAATTTAAATGTCACATGTCTTCATTTGATTTTCTATTTTGCCACATCAGTGGCATGTGTATTGCACACACTTCCTCTTTTGATCGGGTCTAAATGTTTGATAGGTATTTATTCTTTAAGGTTGGAGTGCCTAATATAAAAGGGAGCATGTTGGGGTGTTTAAGTGAATTTTGGGACAACTTTAAGGGGTCGTGGATAAATTAAGCCTATTTTTAATATTACACATATACTTTGGCCTGAAAACTAGAAAACTGTAAGAGAGAATTGAGTTTTAAGTAATATATATACAATTCGTAGATATAAGAAATATTTACATCATCATATTACATTTTTGTAGCATGTAGCTTATCTTATTTTCAATATTACCCTCCGACATTTTAAGAAGACGTACATGTAGATTGAGGTGGATCCAGGATTTATATTTAGTGAGCTCGACTTTTAAGATTCTTAGTAATATTACATATGTAAGTAAAAGTTAGGGGTTCAAATGAACTTGTGGCCAAAAGGCTACATCAACGGTCCAACCTTGTTGTGGATATTCTTCGGATGACCTAATAATGTAAGAAATCATTTACATTATAATGATAGATATAACTTAAATTTGGGAGAATTACCTTTCTGGTTGCCATCTCTAAGCAAGACAACAGAGTCTGTTGAAGGAAGGATATGACCGATTTGACAAAGGCCACCAAGAAAGTGAAAGGAATGCCAGCTTCTTCAATTGCTTTCCTCACCACCATTCTTGCTGGATCCGTTCCAAATTCAGATGCAAAAAATCTCTGTACATTTTATAAGTTTATGTGATATTGCATACCACAAATTCTTCGATTTAATAGAGTCACCAGAGTGATCAACTTAATTATCCAAAACGTCACTCACCTAGTAACTAAAAACTACATAAAAAAGTCACTTTGCTTCGTTTTGTAATAGAATGGTCACTTGTCCCAACTTTAGGAAAATCAAAAGTTATCCAAATAATTGTTTCAAGCAAGTAAAAGGGCAGCCCAGTGAACTAAATCTCTCACTATGTGCAGGGTCCAACGAAGGGCCGACCTGTGGCGGAGCCAGAATTTTCATCAAGGGGTTCGAAAAAAGGCCAATTTTACAGCAGACTTACAATCATAAAATATTAAAATCTTTAAATGTATTTTAAAACTGTTTTACTCTTTTTAGATAGGAGATTCAGCTACCCAACCACAAGGACCTATTGTATTTGTACGCATTCTTACCTTGCATTTCTGTCAGAGGTTGTTTCCGAGTCATAATATAAAAAACAGAATTGCATACAAAGTGTAAGACTAGTTGTTGGAATTTGGTAGAATCTTTTTACTTTTTTCTTTTTAGTTTAAAAATATTCTATAGTATTTTATTTCCTTTCAAGTCTAAGGTTTACATTAATTGCAAAATATTTAGTTTCCTTTTAGTTTAGTAGCTAGAAGGAAAATAATATATTTTATTCTCCTTAATTACTTATAAATAGTGATGTACTCTTCTATTTGAATCAATGCAAGAATCAATACAAAGAGTTATCATTCGTTCTCTCTTTAATTTTTCTTTCTAGTTTCTTCCATTCCATAGCAGGTTGTTTTTTTAAAACTAAAAACATAATATTATTATATGAAAAACAAATATAAAAGAAAATACTAAAACTATTGAGAGAATAAATCTCCCCATAAACTAAAATCTCTAAATGATTACATTGTGAATTCTATTGTGTTCTGCTATGAGAATAAGGATCTTCAATTTATAGATCTCCAAATTTTTCCTCTAAGGAAAGAATAAACCAAATATGAAAGAAAATTATATTTTCCTTTCAGAAAAAGTTCAAGCATTTATGGTAATACTTTAACTTTTCTTTAGGAAAAAAAATAAACTTCAAATAAGGAAAGAAAATCAGGGCAAAACCCTAACATACGTACCTTGATATTTCCAGCTTCTTTGATGGCATCCACAAGCTTGAATTGAAGAAAGATATGATGGCTACGAATATGGACACCGAAGATGGCACATATTACAACTTCCACGAGTTTAACTGCATCCACGAGACTTTGATGATCGTTGAAAGAAGCAGTTACAAGGTGAGCTCCCTGCATCTTAAAAAAATAAGCATTTCAACTTTTTCAATAGCAACTCCTATTTCTGGACGTTGTAAAATGTATGTGTCATGTCCATTTGCTAAACTAGATTTCACCAATCTCTTTCCAAGGTATCCTGTTCCTCCCACTATCAACACTTTGCTTTTTTCCATCTCTCAATATATTTCTTCTTTTTCTCCTCGGATCAATGGATATATAGTTAGTTGATATATGATGGATACTCCATATGTTGTCTATTTATAGAATCAATCTTATTTCTTGGAAAATAAGCGAGTTTCTTATTTATTTTTTGGTACTACTGTATGATAATAATATCTAAAAAATATATTTATGTAATCTAGCAAAATATTATGGGGTGAGAATGGGTTGGGGTTCGGGGAGGGATGGTCTAGGTTGGGACATTGGATGAGACTCAAAAGTGGTTACTTGAACACCCTTTGTCGAAAAATTATATTGTTGTCATTCTCCGAGCCTACACCGTGGACGTGGCTGGCAATCGAGAACCATTGTTGGACCCAAGTGAACCCTTGGCCTGACTTATTTACTCAACGGAAGATTTACTCAAGATAAATACTATTAAAACAAGTAAACTAAACTGCTCAAAATATAACTTAGATTGTATTGTAATAACATTCGTTGCCAAAGTGTCAAATCAAGTCTCAACTTAACTGAAAAGGAAAAGTAAAGACTCATGAACTAACATCATTAACTTTGTCTATGAAGCCTCTAAACAACTGAGATGAACGTCAGGACAAGACCCACGACATCCTAATGAACTAAAATATTGAAAGAAATAAAAAGGACCCTCTGGAAAGCTAGAAGGCTCACCAACTGACTCTGAGTGCTCAACTGGATCAACGAGGTGCTGGATGCTGATCCTGATTACCTGTGTCTTCATCATAATAAGATGCAGGCCAAGTGGCATCAGTACAGTGAATGTACGAGTATGCGAGTTGGAATGTTAAACATAACTTAAGCTTGAAAAGAATCTGAAAAAAACACTTACATTGGCTTTACTCAACTCCTAGATAACTTAACTCAATATAAAGCAATAAAACACATGCAATAAATAGAAAGCCTTTAAAACAGTAGCAAAAACAACTTGGTTCGTTAAAGAAAATGCAATAACAAAGTCAACTTTGCTCATATAATAAAGTAATCTAGTTTCTGTGGGAGTTTCTCTAACCGACAACCACCATTATAAGCCTAAGTGGTGATACAGCGTCTTGCCCACGCTGCCAGAACTGTTGTATACTTTGCCATCATATAGAACGCTTAACTAAGTGGATCCACTAGTCTATGCTAAAAGCATCTGAAGGAGTCATCTAAAAAGTATGATCCTTTACTACCCATGATGGCTACATGGTTTATGGAGACGTGAGTTATTTGAACTCAAGCTCGTCCCCGTATCGGTGCACAATACTACTCCCAAAATATACTTTAGCTTATATGTTTATAAAAACAAAACTCTTTCTTTGGTTTGAGATAATTACTCAAAAACATAGCTTAAAAGCTCTCTTTGAAATCTCAGTTTCCTTTCTTACTCAAATGTGAAAACATTTTAACTCTTGGGAATACTTTGTTCCCGTATAATCTTTGAAGAATGAACTTTGCTCTTACTCTTTACTAAAAACTAGCTCAAAGGCTCTTTTGGAAATCTCAGTTTCCTTTCTTGTTTAAATGTGAAAACATTTACTCTTTGGAAATACATAGTCCCGATATACTCTTTTAAAGAAATGAACTTCAAACTTTACTTTTTACTCAACTCAAAACACAAGTCTTAAAACAAAGTTAAAACATTTGTAAAAGACTTTTGGAAGACTCTATGAACTTCTCTTGACTTGACTCTTAACTTTCCTTGAATTGAATTATGGATTCAAGGATTATGATTGTGATAGGAAAGATCTCATGATGTTTAGGAATGATTTTAGATAGCTAATCATGAGAAAAGATTAAAAAAATTATTGTTTGAGGATGGGTCCGCAACGCGAAGGTGTATTTAAATTTTGGTCACGAAAATACTTTTTGAGGCAAAGAGGTCTGTGTCCTCTCCACGACGCGAAGGGAAAAATTACACTTCTGAGGAACATGTCTGCGACACAGACCTGGTACCTAGTTTCTGCCCGACTTGTTCCTTCTTCGTTTTGTAACCACAAATTTCCTAAACTCGGTTCTTTTTCTCAAATTCCCTTTATATTCAGATACCCAGTATGTATACACAAGAATCTAACTCAAAAAACTCAAGGAAACAACATTTTAACCTTAAGGAACTCCTCAACCTCAACCTAACTCAAGAACGGAAGCCAATTTCAAGAACATCATTCAATATTCATCAACTTTCAACTTTCTAGAATAAACTTCGCTGAAATAAACATGCTTGGCGCGTGGGTGAACGAACCCAATGCTATGAAAGACTAACATACCTCTTTAAGGATCAACCCTTGTCGAAATCCACAAGCTAAACCTTCAAGAACGATGAACTTTGCTCTTTCTCCTCTTTTCTCCTCTTGTGTTCTTTCTCCAAAAACCCTAGTGTAAATTTCCAATTGTCTAAACCGAACCAATTCAGTATAGAACCCAGTTTAATTGCTAAAAACGAATTATCTTAATTGGGTGGTGAAAAGACCATAATGTCCTTCTAAAATCCGGATTGGACTTTCCTTATTCGAACAACCCAATTTCCAATGGGCATAACTCACTCATACGAACTCAAAATCGCGCAAACTCTTGGAAATATTATTCCAAGATATTTTCTACGATATCTGGAAACACACCTAACGCATCTTGATCTAGGAATTATGGTCGTTTGAAGTTGCCCAAAACTCAAACTTAACCAATTTTCCAAATTTTTATTATTTCCAAACAATCACTCTTTCTAATTCTACCTCTTTTTAGTTCTTTCAATTTGCGAGATGTTACAATATCTCCCCCTTGGGAACATTCATCCTCGAATGAGATTACTCTTAGTACGCTAAGGGTGTAACATTAACATTCATCTCAAATACCCAACAAGCAATGCAATTACAACATGCCAACTTATAAATAAATACCAAGAAAAGGATTACCACCTTAATTTGGAACTTCTCCGGATTCAAAGAGATGTGGATATCTCTTCTTCATGTCCTCCTCAACTTCCCAAGTAGATTCCTCAACAAACTGATTCCTCCAACGAACTTTGACTGATGCTACCTCTTTTGTTCTCAACTTGCGAACTTGGCAATCTAGAATCTGAATAGGATCTCCTCATAAGACAAGCTATCCTTGATCCCAATATCTTCAATTGGTATGATCAATGAAGGATCGCCCATACACTTTTCCAACATGGAGATGTGGAACACCGAATGGACTGCTGCTAATTCTTGTGGTAGCTCTAACTCATAAGCTACATTTCCAATCCTCTTGGATATTTTGTAAGGGCCAATAAACCGGGGACTAAGCTTCCCCTTCTTACTAAATCTCCTAACACCCTTCATAGGTGAAACTTTCAAGTAAACTCATTCATCTACTTCAAACTCTAACTCCCTCCTCCTACCATCAGTTTACTGACGACTCTACGTTATTTTCAATCTCTCTTGAATAACTTTCACTTTCTTCATAGCTTGATGAACTAAGTGTGGTCCTATCAACCATGCTTCACCAACTTCAAACCAACCAATAGTAGATCTGCATCTTCTCCCATAAAGAACCTCATAAGGATTCATCTGTATGCTAGAATGGTAACCATTGTTGTAAGAAACTCAATGAGAGGTAGGTGATCATCCCAATTACCCTTGAAATCAATCCCACAATCCACCTTGATACCTCAAAACACTATCTCCCCCTTGTTCAAAAGCCATCAGTTTTTACTTATGAACACTTGCCTTTAATTCACGAAATAAAGGACCTTGGTCTTGCTTATCTTTTACTTCTGACACTAATGGTGATTCAGACATATTCATCACAACTACTCCTCCTTCTATGGAATCCATTAGTCGAACTCCTAGCCTTACAAGTCTATGCACCTCTTTTGCTAACTATTTCTTACATTCCTCAAAATGGACGGTACTACCCATGGACAACCCGTTCAAGACATTAGCAACAACATTAGCCTTACCTGGGTGATAAAGAATACTCATGTCATAATCCTTGAGAAATTCTAACCACCTCCTTTGTCTGAGATTAAGCTCTTTCTGAGTGAACACATATTGAAGACTCTTGTGATCAGTGAATACATCAACATGAACACCATATAAATAATGACGCCATATCCTCAAGACAAATACTACAACAGCCAACTCTAAGTCATGGGTTGGATAATTCTTCTCATGAACTTTCAACTGTATGTAGGCATAAGCTATAACTTTGTCATTCTGCATTAACACATAATCCAAACCAACTCTAGACGCATCACAATAAACAACAAAGCCTTGTGTACCTTCTGGTAAGGTCAACACTGGGCAGTAGTCAACCTCTTTTTCAATTCCTGAAAGCTTTTCTCACGAGCTTCAAACCATTGAAACTTCACTATTTTCTGAGTCAACTTGGTCAAAGGGGACGAAAGAGATGAGAAACCTTCTACGAACCTTCTATAATATCCAGTCAAACCTAAGAAACTCCTAATATCAGTTGGAGATATGGGTCTAGGCCAATTCTGCACTGCCTCTATCTTTTGGGTATCAACTCTAATTCCATCATCGAAAACTATGTGGCCCAAGCACACCACTGACTCAAGACAAAACTCACATTTAGAGAACTTAGCAAATAACTCCTTATTTTTCAATGTCTAAAGAACTATTCTGAGATGGCTAGCATGATCTTCTTCATTCCTTGAATAGATTAGTATGTCATCAATGAGGACGATAACAAACATATCTAAATAAGGTTTGAAAACTCTATTCATAAGGTCCATGAATGCTGCAGGCGCATTGGTCAAACCAAAGGACATGACCAGAAACTCATAATGACCATAACGGGTCCTGAATGCTGTCTTGGGAATATCACATCCCCTTACTTTCAACTGATGGTAGCCAGACCTAAGGTCTATCTTAGAGAAACATAAGGCACCCTGAAGCTGATAAAAAAGATCATCAATTCTCGGAAGAGGACATTTGTTCTTGATGGTAACCTTGTTCAACTGACGGTAATCTATACACATCCTAAGGGAACCATCTTTCTTTCTCACAAATAAGACCAAAGCGCCCCAAGGTGAGACAATTGGTCGAATAAAACTTTTCTCTAAAAGATCTTTCAGCTGCTCTTTTAACTCTTTCAACTATGATGGTGCCATTCTATATGGCGGAATAAAGATAGGACGGGTATCTGGAAGAATGTCTATACCGAAGTCTATTTCTCTCTCAGGAGGGACTGTAGAAAGATCATTAGGAAAGACTTTCAGAAACTCTCTTACTACTGAAATTGACTGAATAGGAGGTATCTCAACACTAGATTCATTAACTCGGACTAAGTGATAGACACATCCCTTGGAAACTAACTTTCTCGCCTTAAGGTATGAAATAAAATGACTCTTAGGCACTGCTGAACTGTTTTTCCACTCTAAGACTGGCTCATTTGGAAACTAAAACTTGACAACCCGAGTTCTACAATCAACTGAGGCATAACACGCATAAGCCAGTACATACCAAGAATGACATCAAAATATATCATGTCTAACTCAATTAAATCAGCCATGGT
>NW_006239100.1:503869-513171 GCF_000226075.1 Solanum tuberosum | reverse complement strand
TCTTGTGATTGATGGAAACGGGACAATCACGATAGACTCTCTTTGCTAGAATAGACTCATCAACATGTGTAGAAACACTGAATGGTTCACTAAGTTGCTCAAGAATAACATTAAAATTCATCGCAACATACAGAGTTACAAAGGATAAACGCGCTCTTGGGTATAGCAAAGCTTAAACATTAAAGTTAAAGACTTGGATCATACCAGTAACAACAGCTGGTGAATCCCTCTTAGCTTTCGGCGACTAGTGATAGCATAAGATGGTTACCTCTCCGCCTGCCCTTGAAGTAGCTCATCTAGATGCAACTCTATCTGGTGGAGCAATTGAAGAAGACTGGGCTCTATTGCCCCCATTACCATTGTTTTGTCTGCTCTTAGGACACTCTCTCATAAAATGACCGCTCTAGCCACACTTGAAGCAACTAGTAGAGCCATCACGACACACCCCTGAGTGGCTCCTACCACACTTAGCACAGGCAGGAGGCTTACTACCCCCTTGCGCCATGCTACCCTGAGAATAAGCAGGTTTAGCTCTGAAATTCTTTCTATTGTACTCGTATTTGTTCTTACGTGCAGGTGCACTAGAAGATGATGGAGTAGGTCCTTTCTGCTTATGTTGGAAAGAAGACCGGTTCGCATTACTCTTTTGCTTTTATTCTTAAAATCTTCTCTATCCCTCAACTTTTCCTCCTCAACTTGTTGCACATGGATCATCAGCATTGCTATGCCCATGTCACATATTAGCATGGCTGCCTTACTTTCCTTACTTGACATACGAGTCAACCCAACAACGAACAAACTCCTCATGCTCCTCATGTCAGCAACCATATCTTTGCTTCTCTTAGCTCACGAGGAAACAAACGCCTCATGAAGGCACTCTTGACCATAGGCCAGCTCAAAATCGGTTATGCGTAAGCACGAGTTAGAAAGAGACTTTTATAGAGATACACTCTATCGCACGAAGTGAGTATGAAAGAAATAAAGGAATTTCCTAAATGTTGCAGCCTCCTAATTATATATGTGGCGCGCTTCACACCGATAAATAGGACTCTATAGACACGGCTTCATAGACTCCCTGAGACTCTTGAACTTTGTACTTTGATACCAAGTTTGTCACACCCTGAGCCTACACCTTAGACGTGGCCGACACTCGAGAACCATTGATGGCCCCAAGCAAACCCTTGGCATGGCTTACTTACTCAGCGGAAGACTTTACTCATGATAAATACTAATAAAACAAGTAAACTGAACTGCTCAAAATATAACTTAGATTGTATTGTAATAACATTCGCTGCCAAAGTGGCAACTCAAGTCTCAACTTAACTGAAAAGGAAAAGTAAAGACTCATGAACTAACATCACTAACTTTGTCTATGAAGCCTCTAAACAACTGAGATGGACATTGGGACAATACCCACGACATTCTAATGAACTAAAATACTGAAAAACAATAAAAAGGACCCTCCGGAAAGCTAGGAGGCTCACCAACTGACTTTGAGTGCTCAACTGGATCAACAAGGCGCTGGATGCTGATCCTGATTACCTGCGTTTGCATCATAGTAAGATGCAGGCCAACTAGCATCAGTACATTGAATGTACGAGTATGCGAGTTGGAATGCTAAACATAACTTAATCTTGAAAGAATCTGAAAGAAACACTTACATTGGCTTACTCAATTCCTAGATAACTTAACTTAATATACAACAATAAAACACATGCAATATATAGAAAGCCTTTAAAACAATAGAAAACAACTTGGTTCGTTAAAGAAAATGCAATAACAAACTCAACTTTGCTCATTTAATAAAGTAATATAGTTTCTGTGGGAGTTTCTCTAATCGACCACCACACCATGAGCCTAAGTGGTGATACAACATCTTGCCCACGTTGCCCAGAACTGTCATATACTTTGTCGTCATATAGAACGCTTAACCAAGTGGATCTACTAGTCTATGCTAAAAAGCATCTTAAGGAGTCATCTAAAAAGTATGATCCTTTACTACTCATGATGGCTACATGGTTTATGGAGACGTGAGTTATCTGAAATCAAGCTCGTCCCCATATCGGTGCTCAATACTACTCCCAAAATATACTTTAGCTCATATGTTTGTAAAAACAAAACTCTTTCTTTGGTTTGTGAATAATTACTCAAAAACATAGCTTAAAAGCTCTCTTGGAAATCTCAGTTTCCTTTCTTGCTCAAATGTGAAAACATTTTAACTCTTGGGAATACTTAGTTCCCGTATAATCTTTGAAGAATGAACTTTACTTTTACTCTTTACTGATAACTAGCTCAAAGGCTCTTTTGGAAATCTCAGTTTCCTTTCTTGTTTAAATGTGAAAACATTTACTCTTTGGAAATACATAGTCCCGATATACTCTTTTGAAGAAATGAACTTCAAACTTTACTTTTTACTCAACTCAAAACTCAAGTCTTAAAACAAAGTTAAAACATTTGTAAAAGACTTTTGGAAGACTCTATGAACTTCTCTTAACTTGACTCTTAACTTCTCTTGACTTGACTCTTAACTTTCCTTGAATTGAATTATGGATTCAAGGATAACGATTTGTGATAGGAAAGATCTCATGATGTTTAGAAATGATTTTAGATAGCTAATCATGAGAAAAGATTTTAAAAAAATCATTGTCTGAGGATGGGTCCGCGACGCGGAGGTGTATTTTAATTTTGGTCGCGAAAATACTTTTTGAGGCAGAGAGGTCTGTATCCTCGCCGCGACACAAAGGGAAAAAATACATTTCTGAATTTTAGTGGATCGACTGTATTACATAAGTTAACTCCTAAAACACGTAAAAATTAAATGATGTAAAAGGGAGCAAGACGGGGAAGAAAGATATTTACCTTGTCATGATAAATTTAACTTAATTTATCATACCGTATTAATCATTTCTTTCAAATTTTATCATGCTCCATCGAGCATTCTTAAAATTTCTTGTACTTTTTATACTTTTTTTTTGTAATGTTTTACTTTATTTTTCACTTTTTAAAAATTTTAAATTAGAATCCATTCAATCACATATTATTATGAAAATCGTCAAGATTCTCTAAAAGTGTGTAAGAATAGAGTTACTAATATTATAATACATATTCAGAAGATAAATAAATAGCATCGTCAATTTTCTTAGTTCATATAGTTCAATTTACTAGGTTAGTCATAATTTGTAAAAAAGACAAATAACGAATAAATCAAATATGTTTAGTTTTGATCTCTCTAAAATAGAATTAAAAATATAAAAGAAATTTCATGAATTCTATAAATTAATATTTTTAAAAGAATGTTGACAATATTTAAGTTTCTTCATTCAATTACATCTAATTTACCTTTTTTTTTAAATAAATAAATTATATTTCGATCACAATTTCAAGTTAAATATAATTCATCATTTTAAAAAAAAGTTATTTAAGTTAGTATATGAAAAAAGAGTTACGTTGAAACAAAATGAATAAAATATATAAAAAGAATAAAAAATAAAAATAAAAAGAATGTATCTAATAAATTTAAACAAAACAAATTAAAAAGAAGAAATGGAACAAAAGGAGAAAATAATGAAAAAGAAGAAAGTCCAAACCCAAAAGTTCCATTTTCCAAAGCATTAAAAAGAGGGGGAAAATGTTGTTCATGGGATCCGAACCCATGACCTAGGGGCATTTGTTGAACCACTTATCCACCGAGCCAAGCCTATTCTTTGTTTTTAGGAGTTCATTTTAATATATATACACATAAAATTAAAATTTGACGTTATATATACAGTGTAATTTTTTGACGAGGGTGTTCGGGTGAACCCCCTAGGGTCCACCTAGGTCCACCCATGATTCAAACACTACATAAAGATGAAGAAGTTAAAAGCGAATATCAATGATTTCATCTATCAATATGTGGATGAGTTTTGATTTTCAATAAAGATTATGAAAAATTTGAACAATAAATGATAATAATTGTGACTTTTATTCTTATAAACTAATAAAATAAATAAGAAAATAGGGAAAAATTATCTTTTTTGGCTAGTGCAATATTTTTTTTACTGTCAACTTTAATCATGGATTCATCATGAAACGTAATAAATATAAATGGATGTTATAATTTTTATTGGAGAGTTACACCTTTCCTTTTTTAAAATTTATGTAGTGAGTAATTATCTTATTCTTTAATTGACTAATTATGTAAATATTTTTTAGATTATTGAAAATTAGATAAAAAGAGAAATCTCATAATTAGGAGAGTTAAAGGGATGGTTTAACTCTTTTCAAGCTATTTGAAATGGTATTTCATTAGACTACTCTATTTTAATAAATTTTCTTTCGTTAAGGAGAAAACGAAAGATTTGAGTGATAAATATTTTTGCCTTTAAATTTACAATAAATAATAGGAATAAGTGGAGTAGTAAAATTTGAGGTATTTAAATTCTTATAATAAATAATAGAAATTAATGATGGGGATAGTAATTGACACATTTTTTAATAGTAATTATAAATAGAAATATAGTGAAAATTACAACAATAAAAAAATAAAAAATAAATAAATAAGGATCATTGACCAAAGAGAGGTGTCAAATCATTTTTTTAATATTTTAGCAGAGAATGAAAGGTTGGAGTTAAATATTTAGGCCTTTAAATTTACAATAAAGAATAGGAATAAGTAGAATAATAAATTTTGAGACATTTAAGTTTTTACAATATATATAATAGAAATAAATGGAGAGAGTAATAATTGACACTTTTTTAATAATAATAAATTAAAATATCGAAATTTATCAACAAAAAAAAAGAAAAAAATAAATAGGATCTTTGTTTTTTTTTTTTTTTGAAAACAAAAGTATTGCATATAATGTTTATAGTTTTTTTAGTTTTTCATTAGAATTATACAAATACTCAAGTTTATTGTCAATTTTTAAAATTCATTGCTTGGGATAATGCTTTTTTTTCTTTTTGTAAGTTATCAAATTTCCGCTCTTTAAAATGTTTCTAATCTTAGTGTCGTATTTAGGAATGCACTTCGGCATACAAATAAACAGTAACATCGAGTACATAATGTTCGTTTTAGAATGTTGCAAAAAATTATCATAATAAAAATTCAGAAGAACTAACCATAATTTAACCTAATGAATTATGTATGTACAACTATAGTCATATAAAAGAAAAAGAAAATAAATCTTTATATTTTAAGTTCTTCAATAAACTACATAAATGAAATACAGAGAATAGGAAAGAAAAACTAAAAAGATCAAATTACTATAATAACAATTTTATTGTAAGACTCTACGTTATCTTCTTCCAAAATTCACAATTTTCTCTTCTTTTGTATCTTCCTCAACTTTGTTCTTATTTGTTTGTAGACTAAATTATTTTGGGATATAATATTGAGATTATAGTTTTGAAATCAATTCATCTTATTGAGGATATGGGGTAAAATTATTCAAAGTTTGATGAGATAGGATGGGATATATCAGTATTAAGGTTGAGATTGAATATATATTATATTCGATGAACTACACAAATTTATCCAAGATAAATTTGTACTGTCAATCAAACACAATATAAAATGATCAATCACAACATTATGTTGAGATATGACATCTTATTTTGTGTACCAAACAACCCCATACATTAATATTATTCCTTGGGTCGTATATTCCGTAGGAAATTTTTGTATATTTATAAGTATTGTTTCTCGTCTTTTCCAATTGGAAAATTTCAGAAAAGTACAATTACCCAATTTATATTGTAAAAATATTGCTTAAAACTCAATTTGGTATACAACAATACATTCGGTATATATTAACATAGAAAACTTTCATATTTTATTTTTACCAACATATTTAAAAACATGATATACAATATTATATACCCAATATACAGTATTATACAAAATTATAAGAGGTAATTATGCACTCATATACAATAATATACAATTTTATATACTATTATACAAAAAACTAACTTCCCATTTTTTCTTAAATTCAAACATCAGATTAATCCAAAAATACTTCAAAAACTACACCAAATCACCCGAAAATTTAGATTTAGCCTCATCAATACGTAACCGATCTTTTGCAACAATAGCCACTCGAAATAGAGCTTATTTGCAAAAAAAATAATTTTCAAATTTTGAAATTTCTAACTTCAACAATGGTTGAACACTAATCCTATATTGGATTTGTGAAAGAAATATTTAATAAATATAATTATCAAAGCATTACATTTAGTTAAGTTTAATTTACATAAATCTCATAGTATTAAGAGATAATTACATTATTTTCATACTCTTTTTCAAATTACAAAAATCCCTTAAATTTTATGAATTTCGGCTACATCACTAAACTTCTGGATACATCACTGGACTTCCTTATAGATCACAAGACATCCGGATACATAAGTCAAACTATTATTTCCTCAGTCCCATATTAGTTGTTCATTTCCCTTTTTACACGTTAATAATATGACCAACTAATATGAGATGGAGGGAGTATTAACTAATTCTTATTTATTGATTTTTTTTCTTTTTTCGAGGTAATACCGAAATAAAAAGATAAAAAAATTAGCTCATAGGACTCCCGCAACTTAATAAAAATTTGTGGAGGTTAAAATAACCCCCACATTAAATATTATTTTGGGGGGTTATAGTAATTCCCTCAATTACACCCCCACAAATCTAGTTTTTTTTTTGTAGTGGTGGAACTCATGTCGACGGTATCCTCTTCAAACTCACATAGTTGTTAATCTAAAACTCGAATTATTAACGAACAATTTATTTTGCTAGAAACTAGACCCGAAAAACTTTAATTTTGATAGGTAGTATAGTTCTTAATTCTCCATATCTTGGAAGATATGCTCATATAAAATCAGATTACTATTGAGCCAAATTGATTACACTTCCACATTTCACTTTAATTTACTTGTGAACTTAGCCTTTTAAAACCAAATTCATTTCAAAATTTTCAAGTTCAAGTAATTTTATCGACATCAACTTAGTCGTACGTGCATAAGTAATTACAGGGTGTTACAATATATAGGAGGGAAAAAAATCACGAATAACGATAATTTTAGGCCTAATTACCAAACATAGTGATATTTTTTATTTATTACCAATTGTAGCAACAATTTTTTAAATTTGCTTTGTATCATTGATATATCAACAAATATAAAGCGTATTTCAAAAACTCTCATTATATTAATAATCTTTTTAAACTCACTATATTCGGTAAATATAATATATAAATTTGCCAAATTAGGTAATTATCCCTTAGGGTGGTGGGTTGGGGTGGGGGTTGATTCAAATTCAATTGAAGTGTGATCCAAATAACAACTCTTCTGAATTTTCTTAGAAACCAATCACATTCTCTGACTGGTCAATAGTCAATGTCAAACAAAAGCTATAGGCCCTTGTTGTTGACTCAATATGTTTAAAAATCTATCTTTCAAAGCCTAAAAGGATTTTCAGCTGACTTTTATACAAGTTATGTTTGAGTGAGTCGTGCAAAGCAAGTATACAACTTGAAATAACATGTTTCTTGATGGAAGGATCTATTTGACTAATTGAAATAAATGAAATAAAAAAGGGGTATTATTACAAAATCTTATTACACTATTCGTGTAGTTTTAAATTGTTATAGCTATTATTTAATCTATCGTTCAAATTACGAGATCATGTTGATATAAATAAATATTACTCCGATAGTTTACAAAATTTAAACTCTTGTATTAGTGTTTGAGTTCCACGTAAGTATGGTGCAGGTTAATTGGTCATTTTATATTATTTTAGGCAAACTTCACCTCTATGATTTTTTAGGGGTTGAGTTAATCCATATTACCACAATTAATTATTGAGAAAATGGTTTGATATACTTCTCCAACTTTGAGATTTAGAGTTGATCTATCTTTCGTTAAAAGATAGCTTACATATACTGCTGCGATTACATAAATAGCCTAGATATATTCTTTTCTACTGACAAAGGTGGAAAAACTAATTTTAAATTAATAATATTTTGGTTTGTTATTAAAATAAAATTCTTATAGGAATATATTTGATCTTTCTCACAAAGTTCAGGATTATATTTGGTACTTCTTAGACACATTTTTTTTTACTTCTTTGATTCAACGGGTAAATTTGTATTTTAAACATATTTCTAAATCTATTTGTTTATTCTTATTCGACTTTTTTATTTATTTATATTTTTGCTTTCATTCTTAAATATGAAAATATGAGAAATATTTTTTAAAAAAAATTGTTAATGAAATAAAAAAGTAAAGATTGGCACATTATCAGTGTCTAATGCGTAATTTGACTTGCTTATTCTTCTAGTTGTAATGGAAGAAATATTAGACTATTGGTTGAGAATCTAATTATTAGATAGAACTAAAAGGTGTTTACACCAAAATTTTAATTTTATATTGATAAATAAACTTGAATAGAATTATTCCACATTAACAAAAAAACGAATTAAACTAATTTGCACGAAGAAAACAGTATACACGTGTTTTTCAATTATGAGTGTGATTTCACCTTTTAATTTTACTCAAAATTTAATGCTCACTCGTCTCCAGGTATAGCTCTTAATGGACATGTAGCCGTAGGCGGGAATTCTTTCTTTTTTATTTTATTCTTTGGTCTATCTTTAATTACTTGTCCATATTTGAATTGACACACCTTTTAAGAAAATAATTATTGACATAGTGAGTCTACCATTTTACCTCTATGAATTCTGAAGTGGATGAATTAAAAATTTAAGATTTTCAAGAAGTTCTACCTTTTTCAAAGTAATTAATTGAGGGTATAATAGGTAAAAAAATTGTTCTTTCTTGATTTGTCAAAATGAACAAGTAATTAGGAACAACTAAAAAAAAATAAACAAGTAATCAGGAACAAAGGGAGTAAAAAACAGTAATCACATGTTAAAAAACCCACATTGTAAAGTTATTATAAAGGTTTAATTGTTCAAACTTTCTTTTACTCCCTCCCTGCCCTTTTGTTAGTCTATTTTGAATTTGACACGCCTCATAAAAATAACAGTTGATATAAATATTTTATGAAAAAATTCTAATTATATTATTTATATTAAATGATGTTTAATATTATGTATTAAAAATTAATTTAAAGAAAAAATAGTTTATGTGAAAAATAAATCATAAAAATAGAATTAATTTTTTGATATATTAAAAAAGATAAATATAATAAAAAAAATTTAAAAAATAATAGACAAATAAAAAAAAAAAAATTCAAAATAATAGAAAATAAAAATGAAAGGAAGAAGGAGTATTAAATTGGAGGCGGATGTGCCGCAAGAACA
>NW_006239100.1:478520-501365 GCF_000226075.1 Solanum tuberosum | reverse complement strand
ATACTCCTCAAGTAGTTTAACAAATCAAGTCTTATATATTAGTGGTTCAGATATGAAATGCATTATCAATTAAAGAAGTATTGATGATCATTTCAAGGAGATTTATATATTAAATTTGATATTGATAAACTTTTGTTGATCGATAAAATTAAATTTATATAATTAGGAGGTATATATATATATATATTATTGACATGAAAAATAATTGAGTTCATAATTTTTGCATAATTTTAAAATATTTTAATCAATTTTAAAATATTAATTTAATCTAATTTAATTTAAATTAAAAAACTAATCAAACATTCAGAAAAATAAAAAATGTCACATAAATTCTAATCTCTATGTTTCAATTTATGTGACACATTTCGAATTTCAAGATTCAAACAAATCTATTTTTTACCATAAATTTTTCATATATTTTTTAAATATGTTGAATTGTCAATTATTGTATTTTTTACATAGTTTATAAATATACAAAATTTCATTTCAAAGTTAGAAATTTCATACATAAATTTTTAATTATACTATAACTGTTTGACTCTTAAAAAATAAAAAATATCTCGTAAAATGAAATGAAACATAGGGAGTAATAGATTCTGCATAAGCTAACTTGCAAAAACTGGTCATACGTATCATTCTTGACTAACAACCTTCTATTATGATGTGCGTAGAGGTAATGTAATTTAATTATTAGACTCAGCATCTTTTAAGAAAGCTGACATTGAACAACAATTATTAAAAAATGCAAAAAAGTATGAGCTTATATTGCTATTATTATATTTTCTTATTTATTTTTATTTATTTAGTATTTTAAAAATAGATTACTTATTTTTTAAATTATTATTTCAAAATTTTATTATAAACACTCATTAATAGGAGTGATGTGGTAAAATAATCATATTAATTATTATTTTGTTAGTGTATGTGCCAAATTCAAATATGACATGTAAAAATAAACGGATGAAATAATTTTGAATTGTGACAATTTAATAATTGAATTATCCTGAAACCTTGCCTAGGTCATAATTTCGGAATCAGCACGAGTGAAGAATAAGCTAATGTTTGACCTAAAATTTTGAATAAGATTTTGAAAAATTATTTTTAAATATTTATTTGATCATAAATTTTGAATTGAATTTTAAAATTTATCTTTTAGAAAATACAAGTTGAACAGATTGAGAGAAATTTTATTTTCGCTCACAAAAATTTAAATTTATTATAAGCAAGGTTAATTAAAATTTACCAAAAATAATAATTTGTACTCTATCTGTCTCATATTAGATGAATAATTTTTATTTTACACGGTAATTAAGAAATTATTAATAGATTGATCAATTTTACTATTTTGCCCTTTATTCATATTAATTAGCCTCTTAAAAAAAGAAATTTTTAGATCGTCAAAATTTGTTTAAATTTTCAAAGGTCATATTATTATAAATGAGAAAAAAATTAATTAAATCTATCCTGATTTAATGAGTGAACAAGTAATTTGAATAAATATTTTTAATAAAATACCTATCTAATATGAGACGTGAGGAATTATTTGAAACAAGTAATTAAAATAAAAATAAAGTGGACTATTTAAAATAATATTAATGTGTATTCTAGATCTGCTCGAAATGTATACCAATCATGGATAACGAAAAGGTCAAACTTTCATTGCGCACAAATGGTAGGGCCTAAATAGACACAATTTCTCAGCTCTAACGCGCTAATATTTTTCTCCTTTTTTTCCTTTTTCTCTTTAGCACAAAAGTTTTCCTTTCTCTAAATATTCACATCGTTACAATTTATTTGTCAAATATTTTATAATTTAATTTCTATTTTTATTTGTCAATTTTAATATATGAATATGAAAAGATAAAAATATTTTTTTATTATACATTCAATTTATTAACATTAAATTAATATTTTCGAAGAATGTAATGGCTAAATATATTTGAGACAAATTAGTTAATAAAAATAAAATAGCAAATATATTTGAACTAATAATTTTTTTTCCCTATAATACACTCAATTTATTAACATTGTATTAATTTTTAGAAAAATGTAATGGCTAAATAATAGAATAAATAACAAATTCACTATATCAATTTTTTTTAATAAATGTGTCAAATCAAAATTTAATATATATTCTTCATTTTATGTCACTTTCTCCTCACTTTCTCTCCTCTTTCCTTTCTTTACTTCCTCCCCAAAACATCATTATTTTTCTAATTACTTTTCAAACATTTATTCTCTCTCTCTTTTTAAATGCTACCAATTTCCTCATCTCTTTCCCCAAGTACTACCCAATATATACCTCTCTTTTTATTTAAATCCTTTCACTACACATTTTTTTCATAAAGCTATAATTTCCATCCACAATTCTACTAGCTATTACTTTAGATCTCTGGAAAATCATAGTGAAATTGTGTTTTCGGCCATTAAAATTGGTTGTTTAGAGAAAATGCATCCGGATTTAGTAACTGAAGAGTTTATGGCGAAGCTACAAGTAAAAGAAGAATCAATTGAAGACGAACCCAAAATTGATTTAGAAGAAGAAGACTATGACGACGACGATGATCATGAGGTTGAACTTGTTGATGCTACTGAAGAAGAATTTTCATTTGTATGTGGAGTACTTACATCACCAGTAGCAGCAGAAGAAGCATTTGATAATGGTCAAATCAGACCATTTTTTCCTCTCTTCAATCAAGATCTTCTCTTGTCTGATATTGATTTCCAGCACTTGAAAAAACGCGCAGCACCTGTCAATCCTCCAACAACATCCAATGAAGAAATCTCTGGACCCTATTGCGAATGGTCAAAAAAGGCAACAAATATAAATAATTCAGCTGATAATAAGAGTACTTGCAAAAAGAGTAATTCAACTGGGTTTTCAAAGCTATGGAGATTTCGAGATTTCATGAATAGGAGTAACAGTGACGGAAGAGATGCATTCGTATACTTGAACAACAATACTACTACAACAACGTCATCTTTGTCAAACGTTGTCAAGAAAGAAGATAAAATTGTTTCGCAGAAGAAAGAGAAAAGCGGTGGAGACGGAGTTGTGAAATTAGTAACACAAAGTAAGAAGAAAATAAAAAAGAGTGAAGCTGTGTTAGCACATGAAGTTTATATGAAAAGTAAAGCGAAACATGAGGAACGCCGACGATCCTATCTTCCTTACCGGCCGGACCTTGTTGGTTTCTTCACTAATGTTAATGGTGGATTAACCAGGAATGTACACCCCTTTTAACATAATCAAAATTACTTTTTTCTTTTCATTTTGGAGATGAAGTTTTTTTCTTTTTTGTAAATACTTATTTACATTCTAGTTTTAATTTTATGACTATTGATCAGGGTGAACATAGCTCTTGGGATGTTTCAAATTTTTGACTTATCAAATCAAAATTAATTGTGTTAGTTATTTATATTTATAAATCATATTATTAAATTAATATAATTGAGTTTTTTTTTTCCGATTATTTTGTTGTTGTTTGATTTTCTCGATTTTTGGATTATTATTTATTTTTGGTTTGACGCGAAGCATTTTAATTACCAACAAAGTTTGTTTGAATTTTGTGAAATATGACGTTGATGACATGTGAATACTTTTGGAATTAAAATCCGTATTAAATTTGGATAAATTATTAAATTCAAGAAATATCAAATCCAAATCAAAATTAATTATTTATGTCTACGACGTGGATTTAAATTAAAGTTAAATTTTATTGGGCTAGTTTGTTGAGTTGATCTTCAAATGACATGGCACACCAAATTAAATCAAGGATCAATAATAAGATGATGTCACATGTCAAATGATGTGACACTCCTAATCAAATTGAACACCAATTAAAGGCCATCAAATGTTCGATATGACATGTCTTGGACAATTAAAACTGACCTTATCACATAAAATTTGTAATAAGCTTGATGACTCCCCGGAGCAGATTAGAATCAAGCAAGAGAATGTATTTACACTTGAACTATCTACCCCTACAACTATAAATAGAGGTGTTACATATCTCTCTCTTTATAGACATTTAGAGAAATGGAGAAAAGGTACCCACAATTAAAAGATCGTCCGAAAAAGTGGAAAGTGTAGAATTCTCACGTAGAGAATTTAGAAAAATCAATGATTGTATTGATGATTAAAACTGTCAAGTACATGCTCCTTATATAAATGGAGAGTCCTAGACTAGCTATACTTAGAATTCTACTAGGATACAAATATACAATTTACATTAGTATAGGTATACTACTACTACTATTACAATTATAGTAATGTATCCTAGTTGACTTCAGCTAGTATAACACACATCAACCTAGTCGACATCTAATTAGTATTTAGTAGCCCGATCCTAATGTGACTCTAACTCTATAACAATTAACAGTTGTACACACTGGTTGTACCTTGTTATTCAACCTGGTTCATATCATCAACTCTCTTTATCTTCAACACTTCCCCTCAAGCTAGTGAAAGGAGGAATTGTTACTTCTAACTTGCTTCGAAACTCAACAAATAATTGTTTTGTCAATGCTTTGGTATGAATGTTAGATAGCTGATCCTTGGACCTCACAAATTGAATAAGAAGTCATCCTCTGACTACTTTATCTCAAACAAAATAGTAGTCCATCTCAACATGTTTGGTTCTAGCATGCATAACTAGATTAATAGCCATGTACAAGACACTCAAGTTATCACAATATAATGTGAGATCTGAATTGAGAAACACCCCAAGATCATGAAGTAGGTATATAATTCATGTCATCTATGTTGTAGTGGAGGCCAGTGCTCTATACTCAGCTTCATCACTCGATTGTGCTACTATATTCTGTTTCTTGGAAGTGCAAGAAATACAATTTTCACCTAGGTAGATGCTATAGCTTATAGTTGATCTCCTAGTAGTGGTGCAACCTCCCCAATCAACATCTAAATATCCATACAACCTACAAGATGACTGTGAAATAATTCTGAGTCCAAAATGTAGAGTACATTTGATGTATCTAAGAATCGTTTTACTCCTTGAAGGTGTTCAATGTTAGGACTTTGCATAAACTGGTTTGCTAGGTTCACAACATGAGTGAAATCAGGTCTTGTGAGAGTCAAATACTAAATACTCCCTACTATCATTTTGTATAAGGAGGCATCTACAAGACTTTCCACATCTTCATGTAAACAATGATTTTAAGCCAAAAGAGTAGCTACAACCTTTGCCAATGTAATCTATGTCTTATCGAGTAACTCAGTAGCATACTTACTCTGACTCAAGTAAATTCCTCCTTCAAAATACTTGACCTCTACTCCTAAGAAGAAGTGCAAAGGACCAAGATCTTTCAACTCTTTACCAAGTTGTAGAGCCAAATCTGAGACATGTAATTGATTAATTCCTATTACAATAATGTCATCAATATATAACAAGAGAAATATGGGGCCTTTGTGAGTTTGCAAAGTAAACAAGGAGGGATCTGCCTTACTACAAATGAAACCAAAATATAGAAGATGCATGCTATTTCTATCAAACTAAGCTCTTGGTGCCTATTTAAGGCCATACAATGCCTTTTTTAGTAGACACACATGTTGGGATACCTAGGATTAACAAACCTAAGAGGTTGACTCATGTATACCTCATATTGCAGCAAACCATGGAGGAAAGCATTTTTGACATCTAACTGCCTAACTTTCCACTTAGAGCTGACTGTAATGGATACCACCCTAGTTGTGGACTTGACCACAGGGCTAAAAGTCACTTCAAAATCTATCCATTCAAGCTGTGAGAAACCCCTGGCGACAAGTCTGGCTTTGTATCTATTTACTATTCCATCAACCTTCAACTTGGTCTTGAACACCCATTTTGATCCAACCAAGTTTATACCAGCAGATTTGGGCACCAATATCCATGTATTGTTAATATGTAAATCATTGATTTCCTCCTGCATAGCTGCAAGCCAATGAGGTGACTTTAGTAGTATTTGGTTCCCTCAATGAAACAAGTGAAAAGTGATGTTCCTTTGCCTTGTGTCTGGTGATCATGTGATGCCCTTGTGGGTAGGAGGTATATCAACTGAGACAGTTGATTGCAGTGTAGTATCTTAAGATTGCTTGTGCTCTGGTAGATTCCACTTTGAGAGATCAACTTATAAACGTATTCCTTGTGGGTTAGTCACATATAACATGAGATTTGATGGACCACCACTATCTAGACTTGCATGTGCAACCTGTTTCTCACAACCACTAGCTGATCCTAAACTTGCAACCTAAGTCTCATCAGTACTGTTTGAATCTCACTTTCAACCTGTTCCTCATGACCATCATCTAATCCTGCTGAGGGGTCAGTAGTACTATCACCATCAAGAAGCATATGGATTGTTTTAGTAATATTTTCCCCAATAGCTTGTGTGCCAACAACTTGTACTTCCCTTGAATTAGGATCATCATGTGCCTTTAGTTTAGAGAAAAACTCAACAAAAGAGCCAGATGAGGTGAGACATATACCACAATGGTAGTAGAACGAGACAACCACAGACTTTGTCTTTGAATTGCCAAAAACTGCGACAAATTAAGAAGTCTTCATCTCTAGTAGTGAACCACAAGTGTTTATACCTCCATGTTTGTGATTGGATCTTGGCTACACATTCCTGGTGACATTCCAACAATAAGTGGTCTATCAGTTCAATAACAAGAATTTTTTTTGAGTTGACAATCATAAGGAGAAAAAAATCATAGGATTATATCTTTGCATTTAAAATTTTATAAAGATCGTAATCTATGCACAAACTTTAAAAAATATAATTAAATATGTGTCATTATTTTTCTTGTCTTGATTATTACTTTTTCAGGAACAAAGTTTTGCCGTTACAGGCGTAAATGTCACACTATTTCATACTAATAATATTTTTTGCAACAAATTTTATGGTGATGAAAAATAAATTATAATAAAAAATAAAATATGATGAAACAAAGATTTTATTGATGAATATTTGTAAGAACAACTCTATCTATCCCTTGATTCTTCTCTACTATTTTTTCTTTATAATTTGAGAGTTTTTAGTAGCTATTTCTTAAAACATAGGATGGTTTGCAACTTACGAGGAAATGACTCTAGATAGGAAGATATAGAGGTTGAGGATTAATATAGAAGATTGATAGGTTGAGCATTGTCTAGTTCCTCTATTCAAATATTGATATTATTACTCTTCTACTATCTTATCCTTTGATTGTAGTATTCCCTGTTGATTTTGTTGTTTTCAGTTTATTGTATTATTTTATCGTTGCTACTATTCTCTTATTCATTTTCTAATTGCTTTACACCTCATTGATTCTCTGTTTAAATTATGCTTCACATTTACTTATCAGATGATTTTGGTCAGTTGCTTATACTTGTATTTCTGGAATTATCAGAGTATTGTGTTGACTTAACAGGGTTTATATAATACTTTTTACAATATACTCCCTTATTTCCAATTTATTAAACACCCTTTCCTTTTTAGTCCGTCCCAAGAAGAATGTCACCTTACTATAATTAGATACAATTTACCTTTAAGATTCTCCTTTTATCCTCAATGAAATCATTAACAGTCACAACAAATATCTAATGATTGTTTTAGATCACAATTTTAAAAGTCCCCATTTTCTCTTAAATACCGTGCTAAGTCAAATGGAGCCACATAAAATAGGACAAATGAAGTATTTGCTTAATTCTTTCCTAATCATCACAGGATACCAACTAAGTATGCGGGGTTTGTACTCTACTAATCTTGCATCATTTTGTATGTAGATCCTAGATCTAGCAAGCCCCGCCAATTCAGTTTGTTTGAGGCTTGTGTAGTTTGAAGCTTTTTTTAGCTATCTATGTTTGGAGTAATAGTTTGGCTTCATCTATCTTATCCACATGTATTTTTATTATCTAGATAGTTTTATAGTATTGAACAATTGCATTTAGTTTAAATGCTCTTGTACAAGTGACACTTGGTTAAGGCATTTTTGAAGAGCTACACCTCCTACAATATAGAGCTTCAAATGGAGCCATTTGAATACTCGAGTTCGAAGTATTATTCTAAGCAAACTCAATCAAAGGCAAATAATTATCCCAATTACCCTTGAGGTCATTCATGCAAACTCTCAACATATCCTCTAAAGTCTAAATAGTATGCTTGATTTGGCCATCGGTCTGAGGATGGAAGGTCATACTAAGCTTAACTTTGGCACCAAAGACCTTTTGAACATATCTCCAAAACTGAGAAGTATACTGGGTACCTCAGTCCGATATAAAGGATAAGGGCACACCATGCAACTTAACCATCTCTGGGATATACAACTTAGCATAGTCCTCAACTGAGTAAGAAGTCCTTACGGGAATAAAATGTGCTGACTTTATCATTCAATCTATGATGACCCAAATCGAATTATGCTGCCGCCGAGTGCGGAGTAATCCTGTAATGAAATCCATATTCAAGTCTTCCCATTTCCAAAGAGGGATGCTAACGTCTTGACCCAAACCTCCCGTTTTTGATGCTCAACCTTCACTTGTTAGAAATTAGGAGACTTAGTCACAAACTTTGCAACATCCTTCTTTATTCCATTCCACTAATAGACCTCCCGTAAATCACAGTATATCTTGGTGGCTCCTAAGTAAATAGAATATTGATAAATATGAACTTTCGATAAAATCTATTGCCTCAACTCATCAATATTCAAAACACATAATCGACCTTGGTAATGAAGCACACCATCTCCCCCTTGGTAATGAAGCACACCATCTCCCCCTTGGGCGAAAGCCTCAATGGATTTTTTGGAAACTGCTTTCTTCAACTCAACCATAGTCGGATCAAGATCTTGCTTAGCCTTCACATCTAAAATAAGAGATGATTCTGAGCCATTCTAAACAATGTACCACAATCCTCAAAATCAACCAAGTGAACACCCAATCGAGATAGACTATGAACATCATGAACTAACTCCTTTTTACCATCTTCAATGTGAGCAACACTACTAATGGACAATCGACTAAGAGCATCATCAGCCATATTTGTTGTTCCCGGATGATAAAGAACACTCATATCATAAACTTCTAATAACTCAAGCCACCTCCTTTGACGAAGATTTAAATCCTTTTTCTTAACACATATTGAAAACTCTTATCATTAGTTAACACATCCATAAGGACACTGTACAAATAATGTCTCCAAATCTTAAAAGTAAACACAACTGCCGCTAACTTCAAATAATGAGTAGGGTAGTTCTTTTCATGGATATTATGTTGCCTAGAAGCATACATGATTACCTTATTTTTTTAAATTAGAACACAACCAAGTTCAATTATTGAAGCATCAAAGTATACAACAAACCCATCGGAACCTTTCGGCAATGTAAAAATCATGGGAGGTAAATCGAGTCTTCAACTCTTGAAAGCTCCTCTCACATGCTTCCAACCAAAGAAACTTTACCTTCTTTTGAGTCAAAGTATTCAAAGGAAAAGCAATAGAGGAAAATCCTTTCACAAACCTTCTATAATAACCGGCCAAACCCAAGAAAATCTGAATATCTGAAGGCGAAAGAGGTCTAGGCCAGTTCTCAACTGTCTTAGTCTTCTTAGGATCAACGTGAATACCTCTAATGGAAATAATATTGCCAATGAAAGCAACAAACCTCAACCAAAACTTACATTATCTAAACTAAGCAAACAACGGGCACTTTAGGAACACTGATTTGTAAATTTTTGACAAATACAAGATTTTTGGGCCAAGGGGTTCCATTGATGCGACCCTTCATGTTTAGACTATGGACAAAGTCCTATATAGCAGACACGTTGCCCCTATGCCCCTCCGATATAGTACCTCAATGATTGCTATAGTGGGAGGAAATAACTTGTAGCCTCTAGTCCGACTCAAACACAAAATATTCTATAGAAACACTCCTTAGGATAATTTCATGGTTTTATAACTAAATGTTGTAGGTTATCCAAGGCTATAATTAAGGGACCATACTACCCTAATGAGAGATTCGTCTATGCCTCTATTAAGGAAAGGTTCTACAAAATCTGATGGATGCATTTTTGTTTGGAGAGGAATTTCAAGATAAGGGGAGCGGCCAACTTTCTAGTGCATTCTACAACCAGATTCAAGAGTTTAGTAGGGGTCCTTTGGTGGAGGCCCCTCCTTTTTCACACATTAGGTGGATGACTGAGTTCTATGCTATAATTCATACTGGAATTTTTGTGGTTCCCCCAATCCCACCATCCGTATTCAGGGAGTGGATGTCCCCGTGGATGCCTAGTCTCTAAACAAAGCATTGGGGGGCCAGAGGTCTCTAATGCAGCCTACAAAGCCAATTTGAGAGAAATTGACAACACATGGATGTGGAACTTGCTGGTGGAAGATAAGTACTTGGGGGAGGTATATTAGCCTAATACCGAAGGCCTTACGAGCCACTACTTTTCACCTAATGCTTAGAGGTGGTGATAATGGTTGGTCGGTGGATCTGTTTATTGTGAAATCTCTCTGACATGACTTATACCTGAGCATTAGTAGTGGCTTGCATTACACAGGGAATCTCGGTAAAATTGGGGGGCATATTGTGTCTTAGTGGAAGGATTTCTACCGGGACAACAAAAAATCCCCTTTCTTCCCAGCCTAGTATCTTCGACTTGCAGACGAGCATGTGTGCCTATGGATGATATAGATTTCAAGGTGGAGAATGATGGTAAGTTCAAATCCCAACTGAGTTTCGAAAAAGATAAAGAAATGCGCGGTGGGGAACAGCCAGGCCGTAACAAGTCTAGAGGATGATGAGGACTTTTCAACCCCTACTACCCGATTAACCCTCAATATCTAGCATCCGTTTTGAGGAGGATATGGCTGCAATCTCTAGATCCATGAAGGTTGCTCTTGCTAGATCCTTAGCCCAACCTGCTTCTTCCATGGACATAGCCATGCTCCACAGGGAGCTTGATGTTGAGAGGAGGAGAGGGCCTTCTCATGACCGTCTACTTGCCCGTATGTGGAAGACCATGAAGGCCATGTTCAACTTAATCTCCCCGAGGACCTACAAGAGTCGCCCTTTATGAGCGAGGCCGAGGCAAGAGACCCCGCTCCATGATAGTTATCGGGCACAAAGTTAGGACTCCCCCTTTAGATAATTTGATACTTTGTTTCGGGGTTTCCCCATTTGGATAAGACACCTTTTTTACTTTTCATTGATTTTGATAGAAATAGATGCTGGGTTTTGGGATATTTAATCCTAGTATTCTATGCTAGGATTATTCTGGAATATATTTTTGTTGTTTTCTGCGTGGAAATATATTGACAATGTGATAGAATTGGTTGGAAAGGGAAAGCAAAAGTAGGGTAAAAAAAGAGTGTAGTCTCTAATTCTCACTGCTCGCTATCGCGGTCGGCGCCAGCTATTGTGGCTGCCCTCTATAGAGGTTGGCATAGCTATTATGGCTGCCCGCTATATCGACTGAGCACCACTATGGTGTCTTTCACTATGTTGAGGAAAGTTCTGCCATAGCGAGAGCACTATAGCGGCCCAACTTTTCTATGGCGTCTCTGACAAGCCTCAACCCAGAATTTGAAAAATTGAGCAATGCTCCCAATTCCCAATTCTATACCAACTCTAAAAACACATAACTATTGAGTTACACAACCCCAATATCGTTCCAGGCACAAATATTTTTCTGGACCATACACACACATAATTATGCACTTATACCACATTCTCACAAAAATAAATTTTGAATACTGTCGACACACAATTTATATTATCATATACCCACTATCACACAAGAGTAACCCCCTTTTTCCCAGGTTCCCAACCAATATTAACTGTTTCGATACCAGAGTTACCGTACAATCACAATTCGTCCCCCTTTCTTACCATTTTTACCAATGGTAAGTCCATGCCATTTTTAACACAACACTTCCAATCAATGACACAACAATTGAATATTAATTTATCTCACAATTTATAGGGAATTAAACTTCTCACATAGGGAGATACTCAAGCAATGCAATGCAAATAATAGCAACCATTAAAATTTATCGCCAAATCGATCAAGTTCATTATTTGCTATATGCGTCATGGATTACCACTAACCGACCATCCATGCATTCTCGTGATCCTTAAGGCCAAACACCTTGTTGGTTGTGTCCTTTCAGACATGACAATGAAGTCCAATATACCTCGTTGAGGTACTAATTGGAATCTAGATATACAAATTGAACTCAACTCATACCACATACGATAGACTGTACAAAAAAAGTGAAGAAGTGAGACAATTTCCTAGAATGCTTCATAACCCCCCTAAAGATTTAATGTGGACATCAACACGTCAATCCTTAGAACTCTATTAGACATTTACACTTGTACTTGGAGACCGATAACATGGGCTCTAACACAAATTGTCATGACCCAATCCATCGAGCCGTGCGGACATATACTCTAACCACTAGATAGGAGAACCCATACCACCCAATTTAAAAATGGGAATTGTTGAAATAAATAAATAAGAAATTTCTTCAATACAACTGAATAATCATGAAACTCAAAAAAAAAAAAAAAACATCTTTTTAGAACTAACCAAAAAATCCTCCCAAGGAACTGGTCTAAATTGGTAGAAGAGATACCAAAGAGATACATTAAATAAAAGAAAATACAATACAACATCACTAAGTCCTGCAACCAGACTATGTCAAGTCACATATAAAAAGAGTTGTATCAGTACAAACAATACATACTGGTAGGCCTCATCGGTCGACCCACACCCATCACATAATATCATCTGGATAATCAAACAAACATGCAACTTCAATATAAAACTTAGAAACCTGAATCTTCAATTACGAACCTTACCACAAACACTATTACTTGGAACCCTTATGCTCTATCTCAAATCCTGCCTTCTTCTACTGCCAACTCTACCATTAAAAAATTGACCCTTTCTCCCTTTCTCCCTTATAAGGCTTCTAAAGCCTACCTTTTGTGACGCCCTCATTACAGATCATAACCTAACCGCTTTATTCTACAAATATTTCCCAAATACAAGATCTCTACCAACTCTACTAACCAACCTACTATTCTTACTCAGGTTGTCATGCCAACACACTGGCCCTTGATCCAACTTAATAAGCCACAAACAAATTCCCCTTACCAATTATGTTATAAATACCGAACAACCCATAACCAGTCCCAGCATTTAGCAATACACTAAAACCCCCAGTCTTCAGCTTGTCTTGATAATCACAACTTAGCAAAAGAGACCACATATAACTAGAATAACAAGTACAAAATAGCCTGGAATCCCAATCCTCACCCTCAGTTGATATGCAAAACTAAACAAGAGTATACACATGTAACAATAGAACAATAGCACTAGCTAATACATATACCATCCATTATAACATGATGTAGATTACCTATTACAATCCTTGAATTACCTAAGTCCATATTACAACCCAGTATTATTATACCTATAGAAACTCTCAAAATCCCCATTTCTCATTCTTACAAAGATCAAGAACTCTAATAAAGAATTTCTCCAATTTCTCAAGATCTGAAGGCTCCAAGGTCAAGAGTCTCTTCAAGAATCCTAAGGTTTCAATCCAAGATTCTTCTCCACTTTTCATCTCCAAAAAATTTGCAAGGAAGACAAAAGCTAGGGTTTCAAGTCTTTCAATCAAGTTCTTCTACAAACTTTTTCAAGAACTTTGTTCTTCCATGTATGTAAGTATATTCAAAGTGTTGGACTAGTTGTGTCACACTCTATATCTAAATCCATCCAGTAAAAATTTAGTCCAGTACTTAATCCACAATTTCCATTAAGTTCTAGTTATGGATTGAGTTTCTTATTATGACATTATGATATTCTATATATTGATATCCTTGAGTTGTTGTTCATGCTTATATTTCACATGAACCCTAGTTGATGAGATTTTATTGAAAGCCTTTGTGCATTTATTTTCATGCATTGATTCTTGAATTTAAAGTGAGTTCAAGAGTATTTTCAAGTACCTTTTGGGAAGAATTTAAGGAAACACAAATGGTTCCAAAAGTACTATTTTCATATTAAAAAAAGAACAACTATTTTTAAGAGGAGCATAAATAGTTTTCAAATGCATTTCAACTTGATAAAGAGAATTTTAGCTACCCCTTAAAGAAAGTATTATTTTCACATTGAAAAGAGAGTAATATTTACATAAAAGTATAAAGGATTTTCAGAGAATTTCAGAAAGATTGAGTACAATTCAACTACCTATTAAAGAGGCCCTTTTGAGAAATTATCTCAAAGAAGAGAGTAATTTTACATGAGCATACAATTATATTTTGGGAGAAATATTGAGCACCGATTTGATGTAAGAGTTTAGATAACTTAAACTCCATAACCTAAACCATCAACTTAGATAGGATTGTTCCGCAAGATGGGTAACTCCTCACCTGCCTCAAGAAGACATTTTAGTGGATCCATTAGTTCAATTTTGTCCTATACTCTGGCAAGGTATAGGGCGGCTCTGGCAACGTGGGTAATATTTTGTATCATTACGAGGCTCATAGTGATAGTTATCGGTTGGAGAAACTCCCAGTAAAGTAAAGTAAATAATATTTTATTTACATATTTTAGTTCAATTTTTACTATTAATGCATTCCTACAACAAGAGCTTAAATTATTTTCAGCATGATTTATATTATTCTTCAGTTGAGTTACCTTTAGTATTTCAATTCAGTTTTTGTTTTATTCAGCCCTATTACATACTCGTACATTAAATGTACTGATGTGATTTGACCTACATCTTTTCATGATATAGATTCAGGTACTTAGGCCATCAACATGAGTTCCATTGAGATCGTATCATCCGCTCATTTGTTTTTGGTGAGATCTCCTTCGTTTTGGAGGACTCCAAGTTTATGATTTGTTAGTTGTCACGACCCAGGGTATACCATTGGTGTAATATGGCATATAGAACTCTGGAAGGCCCTACACAAGCCACTTAGCATTTATCATACAATATAATAGAAATAAAGATTCAAAAGTCACAGTCTTATATCATAAAAGAGTTTGACAAATGGAAGTTTAATATAGTCTCAACAAGCCATCTATTATATCAAATGAAGTGATTGGGACGTAACCCATATATCATAATAAAGTCTAAAAACTGAAATAATGAAAAGCATGTAAAAGTATCTCAGTCCTTGGAACATGATGACTCACCAATATTCAAATGCCAAGAGATCAACTAGCCACAAGTATGAGAGGTAGAGGCATCAGACCCTAAATTAGTGAAATAATGTAGGCACAAATATGCATTAGTAAATCAAAAATGTACTAAGTATGATATCAATGCATAAAAGATATGAAATCATGCTAAAAAGAACTTTACATGACATGCAATAACCAAATTAAATCACAAGATAAAAAGGGTTAGAAACATAAGGCATAATCATGGTCAGTGCAAGCATAACATATTTAAAATAAGAAATAAAAGAAAGCTTTCAAAAAATTATAGTTCTTTTGTGGGATATTAGCTTTAACCGATAATAAGACCATGAGAGATATATCATAGAATCCGGTATATCCCTCATACAAAAATAAGGGGATTCTGCTTGTGAAGGTAGAATCCGTACACATCATAGTTTGCTAAAGTGGATCCACTAGCTAGGTCATTTTAGACAATCCAACTGGGGCACATAGTTAGGGGCTAGAGGTTACTACTAGAGACTAACCTATTTGAGCCTTTACCTCAAAGCCCTCTCGGTGCTTAGTCAAAATCCCAACGGAATAGATAACAATGAAATATCATTATAACATAGGAAAGATAATGATCAATACCAAACCACATATTTAAAATAAAAACATAGAATAACCCCTTAAACACAATTCAACATAGATGAGAAAACCCTTCACCAATTTGAATCTATATGTGAGAAATATCTTTCACAATCATGATCATAGTAGCATGTGAGAAAACCTTTCACAATAACATTGATACTTTCCTCTCAAAGCATCCTGGAAATATTTACATCAATTTCATAAAAGCATGCATATCTTCATAAATTAATAGTTCATAGTTCATAAACTTTATCATGTGCTCATAGTCTAAAATCATGGATCACGCATGGGTTCATATGAATTCAACTCAAAACCATGTAATTACTTCAATTCATACATTAGAATATAGAAAAAAAAATCAATTAAACTATAATTGAAAAGAACCCATGAAGATTGAATAAAATCCTAACTTTGAATTGAGAATCTAACTTGTAAAATTGGAAGATCTTTGAGGAACTCTATAGAAGAAAGGAAATCGTAGGTGAATACTACCATACCTTAGTGATCAAGGCCCAATATCTATGGTGAATTAAAGATCTTAAAGTGAAACCCTTCTTCTTCTTCCTTAGCTTTAGAGAGAGAATTTTGGGGATGAACTTGGAGGGAAATTAGAATTTAGGTGAATGATTTATAATGAATAGTTGTAGGACTTAAATCAGTTATATAGGACTTAGAATAGGGGCTAAAACAACATAGCTTAGGTGTTAAAACACATAAGGGAAAGACTAAAATAACCCTGAGTCAAAAGTTGACGGGGTGACCTATATTGATCCCTAAACGGACTGTTGAGGGCTTGATGGTCCATTTAGGGAACCGTACAAGTGGCCCCTTTTCAGGGTTGCCTTAAACAGTTGGTCCACCTTCCCTAACATGCCGTACAAGACTCCACTGGTAGTTTAGGGAACTGTCGAGGTGACCCCGAATCCTAGCAATCCAAAATAGCCAGGCCACTAAGCCTAAACAACCAGTGAAACCCTAAACGGACCATTTAGGTTTCCTTTAAGGGTTCATGAACTTTTTTAGGCCCATGGACTTTTCCATTAACCTATCTTAACCTTTTCCAAAATCCGCGGTGTTACATTAGTAGTAGCATTTTGATATGTTGTGGGTCTTGTCCCGACACCTAACTTTATCTAGTAGAGGCTTAATAGGTAGACAATTTTTGTCAGTCTTGAAGTATTCAACTTTTATTTAAAACTTTATGTTTAATACTTAGTATTTTCGGATAGCTTTGAGATTTAAATAAACTGTTTTAAATGATTCTTCAGCTTTGATGCTTGTTTATGCTTGAGTTAGTCTTCTTCTTATTAGCCACCCAAGACAAGGGTTCTCATGGGGATCAACACTGGTTCTAGAGTGCTGGCGAAGTCCCAGGTTTAGGCTCGGGGCGTGAAAATATTGGTGTCAGAGCCAGGTTTCAAATGTCCTAGGGTATCTATGAATCCGTGTCAGTAGGATCTTATTTATGGTTGTGAGGGACCCAATTCTATAAATGAGGGACTATAGACATTTAAGAAAAGTTTTCCTTATTTCATACTCTAAATCGTGCAGTAGAACTTTGCCATAAGGAACTTATTCAAACTCATGAGTTTCTCATATCCATTCGACTACCCCTCATACTCAAGGTGGTTGAAAAGCAAAGTCCAAATCTTTTTCAAAGAATTACTCTCAACAAAAGTCTTTAGAAAGTCATGAGATTGTAGAAGGGCTTGAGAGAATCCCGTGAGTGAGCTTAAGTGTGTAGATTCGAAAGAATGCACTCTTATTCATATGAATCATGTGTTGAAGCTATAAATGAGATGTATTCCTAGACTCTCTTCTCTAAACATTGTTTCAGGTGAGACCTTTTAGAGGGAAGTATGTTTTAGAGCTTGGTAGTATTTTCACCCAAAAAGATTGTATGAGTTATGATGTTATAAGAAGCAGTAGTAAAAGTCTCCAAAGTTAAAAGTATGCATTTCGAGGTGTAGTAACCTATGAAATGGGAATAGTTATCGAGTAAAGTGTATAGTTGCAGTCGTGTACCTAGTAAGTGATTAATGAGGGGTTTTCTTTTATATGTATACTAAGGAGTAATAATTTTTTATGGATTTCATGATAGAAGGTAGAGGAATAGTTACTAGTCAGGATGAGTTAGAGTATAGTTTAACTAGAAGGGAGTTTATGTCAATGTAACATTGTGGTAGTAAAGGCCATGTATATGTGTTGAATAAAAGAGAAAATTAGTCATGAGGTGATAGATCTAAGATAAGCTTGTCATTTTTGAAGGGAGAGCCCCATGGTATTCATAGGGTTATAGAGCTAATTAGGCAATGATGTATAGTGAAAGGGTAAATTGTACCTAAGTTGTGAAAGGGAATGTGACGGTAATCAGTAAATAGGTAGACAAGGAGATAAAGATTATAAACTACCTGTCATGAGGTCTTAGTGGGTGCGTGTTTATTAATTTTATCTATTGTTCGTAAGTTAGTATAGTATGTGAGCAATTATATTGATATTTGTGTTTCATACAAGACACTAAGCTTGAATTTGAGATGCGTATCGTGATAGAAATGATTTCAATATGAGGGTAATGATGTATGTTTTGAGATCTGATCTAGTAGGCTTGACATAAATTAGGTGAGGATTCAAGGTGTTAATTTTCGATAAATATGAGTGATATAAGTGTGGTATTATGAATCTTAGACGAGATCAATGAAGTCTGGCTAAGTCATTAGATTAGCAAGAGCATTAAGAGGTGTACCCGAGATCATATGTGGTCATGCAAGGTTCTAATTAAGTTTATGATTTTCTATGTGTGCCTAGATAGTATATTTGAGTTATAAGTATGGATTAGGGTGATGTAAGCATTATTTGTTACCCTCAAGAAATTGGTCGAATAAATCATATATAGCCAATGATGAGTCTCTTAAATATATTTCAAGTTTCCTCGAACTAGGAAGATATGAAATTAGAAGGACGGTGTTAGTAGGCCAAGAAGGAGAAGTCAGACTATCGAGAGTTAGATTTAGCGGCTTGATAAGACAAGGTTGGTAACAATTATAGAAAGACTTCTATAGAAGCAAGAAGAGGTTAATAAAAGCATCTCAGAAAGAAGACTTAGAAGGAATCTTAGTGCCTGCATGTGGAGAGTTTAGTAGGACAGACTATCAATCTATCAGTGATGACCCAAATTTTGTCATACTATCCCAAAGTCATAAGAAGTCCCACCATGAAATCTATGACTATTATTTCCCACCTATACTCATAAAATAGGCATCCTTATAAGTAATCCTTAACACATTTGATTCTCATACTTTACTTGTTGGAACTTTTAACATTTGGAAACATACTAAGCAATCTCGTTCTTCATTCCACGACACTAATAAAGTCTCATCAAATCTCAATACATCTTGGTCTCACCCGGATGAATGGAATACCGTTAACCGTGAGACTTTTCCAACACAAAATATATCGAATCATCAACCTGAGGAACACACATCCTTCCTCTAAAACTGAGAACTCCACCTGTATCTAGAATATCATGTTGGGCCTCCCCAAATACCATTCTATTTCTGATCTTGTTTAAGTCTGTATCCTCAAACTCCTTGGTCTTTATCTATTCTATAAAAGTTGGGTTAACCTTATACTGGATAATAGACCACCTTTCTTTAAGATACGCAGCTGCATACACTTAGCCTCTAGAGCTGGTATCTCTCTTACTAAGGGTCACTTACATACCCCAAGCAAGCCAAACTGCCGTACTAATTGTCGTTCTGCTTAATGTTTGTGCCACAACTGTGGCCTTAACCGAACGGTAACTTCATAGTCTTTTAACAATTTCATCCACATTCTCTGTCTCAGATTCAAATATTTCTTAGTGAACAGATGTTGTAAACTATAATAATTAGTGAATACCCCACATTTGACTCCATAAAGATAGTGCCGCCAAACTTTGAGAGAAAACACTGTCAACTCCAGATCATGGGTTCATTAGTATCTCTCATGAACCTTCAACTGCCTTGAAGCATAGTCTATAACATTCATGTTCTGTATCAATACAAAAACAAAACCCAAATGTGAAGCATCATAACAAAAAATAAAATCCTTACCTTCTATTGGTAATGTTAGAATTGAGGTAGGGGTCAAGAGAGTCATCAACCTTTGGAAGCTTTCCTCATATTTGTCAGACCATATGAAGGGTACCTTCTTTTGATTTAGCCTTGTCAGATGCATATGAATACAAGTAAAGTTCATAACAAATCTACGATAGTAGCTAGGAAGATGCACAACTCCTAACCTCTGTCACAGAACTAGGTCGAACCCAATTTTTCACCACCTCAATCGTTTCAGGATCCACTATCAGCCAATTTACCACAACAACATGCCCTAAGAAGGCACCCAAAGACAACTAGAATTCACATTTTGAAAATTTTGAATACAACTTTTGTTTTTCCAGGAAACCCATAACAGTATAAAAGGTATTTGCATGCTCTTCCTTATTCTTGGAGTAGATCAAGATATCTCCAATGAACACAATTACAAAAGAGTATAGGAAAATCATATCATCAAGCTCATGAAAGCTATTGAAGAATTAGTCAACCCTAAAGACACAATTAAGAACTTATAATTCCCATATAGGTCTTGAAAGTTGTCTTAGGTATGTCCTTAGGAATAATCTTTAATAAGTGGTACCCAGATCTCAAATCAATTTTGGAGAATATAGGAAAACCCTGCAACTGGTTAAAAAAGCCGTACTTCTAGATATTTTAATTAACTGAACCCGGAATAAGTTAAATTAATTGAACTCTAAATTACTTTAATCTTGCTTAGTTATATCTTATTCTTCATGTTTATTTTATGTGGTGAATAGTACAACTAGATATAGTACTATACGCAAAATTTTATTGTACTGGTGAATTCAATTACGAATGGATTAAATAATTGTAGTTTGGTTTTTTGTTATTATTGTAATTGTGTGTTACCATCTTTCTAATACTTCTCAAACTGTTGTGATCATGACAAGGAAAATGGCAAACCTTGAGTATCACAAAAGTTTCAAGAAATGTAAAGAGAAATTTCAAAATGTTTACAAGTATCCCAAGAGAACCAAAGATGGCCGCGCATCTAAAGAGGATGGGAAAAACTATCATTTTTCAAACAATTGGAAGCGTTGGAAAACATCACTTCTTAACAAGTGAATGCGTCAAATTTTCCATCTCATTGGAATGTTTCAGCAATGTCGTATTCAACTTCTTCGTCCGATGAGAATATACAAAGAATGGATAAGAAGAAGAGGATATGGAGGGATTATTTTGAATACGACATTGCTGAAATATTCAGATGAGATGGCAAATTTGACGTGTTCACTTGTTGAGAAGTGATGTTTTCCAATGCTTCCAATTGATTAGAAATACAATAATTTTTTCCATCCACTTCAGATGTACGACTATCTTTGGTTCTCTTATGATACTTGTAAAGATTTTCAATTTTTTTACATTCCTTGAAACTTTTGTGATAACCAAAGTCAGCCTTTTTCCTGGTCATGATAACAATAGTTGGCAAAGTATAGAAAAATGGTAACACACAAGTACAATAATAACAAAAAACCAAACTACAATTATTTAATGCCTTGGTTATTGAATTCACCAGTAAAACAAAATTTTCCATATAGTACTATGTCTAGTAGTACAATTCACCACACAAAATATACATGAAGATTAAGTTATCACTAATCAAGATTAAGCTAATTTAGAGTTCAATTAATTAAACTACTAGGTTACTTATTCCGGATGGTGCCTTATTCAACTATCTATAATCTATGAACATTCTCAACCTACCAACCTTTTTCTTTACAATCAATACCGGAGCACCAAAGGAGAAGTATTGGGTCGAATAACACCTTTATCAAGAAGTTCGCATATGATCTTTGAGTGCTTAGAATTATACACCCCTTCATACTCTCATTTTTCCCAACCCGGGATCATTAGAGTCATTGTCTTAACATTACAATTGAGCACAACAAAGTGATGGGACAACCAAGTCATACACAAGATCACATCAAAATCCACCATATCCATGTTTACTAAATCTACCCAAGTCTGAATACCCACAAACATAAAAGATCAAGAATGATATACATGGGTAACAACAACAAACTCTCCAACAAGAGTTGAAACATGAATATGGGCATCAAGAATACCACAACTCAAGTAGAGTCCCAATGCAGATCTAACATATACATATGAATAGGTGGATCCCATATAAAACAAAATAGATGCCATCTGGTCACAAACAAGAATAGTACCTGTTATCAAAGCATCTGATTCATCAGCCTCTAATATGCCGAGAAAAGCATAATACAGAGATCTATCATCATTATGGGAAGCCCCCTACTAGGATGCGCATCTCCTCTTTTTGCATTTTCATTTCCTTAACCTCTATGACCTCCATGATCGTCTCTTCGCCCACCCTGTGGATATCCTCTGCATTATTATCTCTTCCTGTTGGTACTATGGCGTTTACCTATTGTTGCACCTAGGAAACCATTTGTCAGTGAAACATTCCCTTTCGAATGTCCCTGCTCACAACAACTGAAGCATTTGTGGTCAAGTGAGAGCCTACTAGTTGATGAGTAAGAAGCTCTTTGACTACCTTGAGTTAGAGACTATTGTGGAACCCCTGAATAACCACTCAAAGAAGCGGGCATAGCCGACTTAATCGGACGGGCTGAATACACAAGTAAAATAAATGAGATTATTGCATGAGATTATCAACATGATTCCATTTCATATTCCTTCCCTATGTTTTCCCCAACATAATAGACATTCATAATTACATAACATGGAAAAAACAACCATTGCCTACCTCGAAATAAGCATGAATGCTTTAAAGATCCCAAGTATTCTCCCTTTGGAATGCCTTGGCTTGTTCTTCGTTTAAAAAATAAGTAAAAACCACAATAAATAAAAAATGGCCTAACAATACCTAAATTATACTCAAATCCTAACCCTATGGAAATTCATGATCATTCTTCCCAAAGAGGATCTTCTCC